>NW_024869080.1:51602-61710 GCF_013358625.1 Macadamia integrifolia
CGTTGCATGAGAACACAACCCAACCCAACTTTGGAAGCATCGGTATAGACCGTCATCCCACCTGTGCCTTCAGGAATAGTCAGCACAGGGGCAGTCACTAACTTTTCTTTCAATTCCTGGAAGCTCTTCTCATATTCCTCCGCCCAGTCAAATTTCACACCCTTTTTAGTCAACTTGGTCATTGGTGCAGAGATCCGAGCAAAATTCTCGATGAAACGCCGGTAGTATCCAGCCAAACCCAGGAAACTTCTAATTTCAGTAACATTCTTGGGGCTTTCCCATTCCACTACTGCTTTTACCTTAGCAGGATCCACTTCGATTCCAGCTTTAGACACTACGTGCCCCAGGAATCCAACTTGTTCAAGCCAGAATTCACACTTGCTGTACTTGGCAAACAACTGTTGATCTCTCAACCTCTGTAATACCATTCTCAAGTGTTGCGTGTGCTCCTCTTCGGTCTTGGAGTAGATCAAGATATCGTCGATAAAAACAATTACCCATTTGTCGAGCACGTCCTGGAATACTCGATTCATTAGATCCATAAATGCTGCCGGCGCATTGGTTAACCCGAAGGACAACACTAGGAACTCATAATGGCCGTATCGAGTCCTAAATGCTGTTTTGGGTATATCACTACTCTTTATCTTGAGCTGATAATAGCCGGACCGAAGGTCTATCTTTGAAAATACTCTGGCTCCCTGCAACTGATCAAATAAATCATCGATGCGTGGCAATGGATACCGGTTCTTAATGGTTAGCTTATTCAACTCCCGGTAATCTATGCACATACGCAAACTACCATCCTTCTTCTTGACAAACAACACCGGCGCACCCCAAGGTGAAACACTTGGGCGAATAAACCCCTTTTCTAATAATTCCTGCAACTGCATCTGCAACTCCTTCAATTCAGCTGGTGCCATCCTGTATGGAGCCTTAGATACTGGAGCTGCTCCAGGAGTCAAGTCTATGGCAAACTCCAACTCTCTATCAGGTGGTAAATGCATCAGATCATCTGGGAAAACATCGGGAAACTCTTTAACCACCTTTACTTCTTCTAGGGGTGTAACTCTTGCATCAACATCGAGTACCGAGGCTATGTAACCCTGACATCCACTTTCTAGTAACTTTACCGCTTGAAGAGCGGAGACCAGAACCTTCCGCACTCTTTTCATGGTATCTGCTCGGTATACCCACTCTTTTCCTTCGTCATCTGTTACCTTAATCAGCCTTTCCGCACAGATCACATTAGCTCGGTGAGCCGACAGCCAATCCATACCCAATATAGCATCAAAATTCTGCATATTGAACTTAATGAGTTGCGCATCAAAGTTCTTCCCCCTAATCTCCACCGGGCACGGTCCATACACTTCCTTCAGCTGTGCAATCTTACCAGTAGGCATACTAACAATCATTCCCTGGTCTAGGATCCTGGGTGACATCCCAAGCTTCCCTACAAATCTCTTAGATGCGAATGAATGAGTAGCTCCTGAATCAAATAAAACATAGGCTGGTATGCCCGATATGGATAGGATACCTAATATAACGGTGTATATTAATTTCAGCAGGTCATCAACATTAATCATAATGAACTTCTTAATTTAAAATGTACCTGCTACAACTTCTGTACTAGCCTCAGCTTCCTCGGCTGATAGGGCATACATCCTTCCCTGCGGTTGATTGCCTCGAGGCAAGGGAGGTCGGTAAGCAGAGGGCTGACTAGAGGGCAAGGCTGGTCGGGGCCGACAGTCTTTCGCATAATGCCCATAGGAATGGCAGTTGAAGCAACGAATCTGAGACGTCGGAACTGGAGCGGGGCCCCTCTGCACTTGACCCGATGCAGATGAAGGTCGAGGTGGCCTTGGAGCTGTAGGAGCCACACTAGTGTTCGGGCGAAAGGAAGTAGAACCCGAACCACCAACTGGCCTAGAAGGGTAGCCAGATGGCCTATAGGGCTGCCTATACATAGGCCCAGAACTATATGATCCACGGTATGCTTTGGAAGAATTTCCCACATCTGGGAATGGGTTTGATCTCTTCCACAGTCCAGGAGTGAGGGACTGTTCACCCTTTTGCTTATCTTCCATCGTTTTGGCCTTCTGTACAATCTGGCCATATTCGGTTAAATCCAAGACTTCCAGCA
This sequence comes from Macadamia integrifolia, assembly GCF_013358625.1. Lineage (NCBI taxonomy): Eukaryota > Viridiplantae > Streptophyta > Magnoliopsida > Proteales > Proteaceae > Macadamia > Macadamia integrifolia. The sequence continues at coordinate 53,743 of NW_024869080.1, forward strand.
CTTCAGCTCATCGCACAGGGAGACCTGCACCTGCTCAGTCTGACCCTTCAGACTACGATGAGGAGCACTTCACTAGTGCCGAGGCCGCAGCCAAATGGCCTATCTTCCTGAAGGGGCCAGTGTTGATGGAAAAGACCGTGGTAGTCGAGGACTTCCACAAGGCCCAGCTTCAGGAGAGGTTCTCAGCATTGGGCTGGGACACTATTCTTCAGGTGGACCGACCGTGCTACGATCAGCTCGTCCGTCGGTTTTATTGCAACCTCGAGGTGTCGTATCAGTACGGGGAACTCACTGTCAGCAGCCTGGTGAGGGGAGTGGATATCCAGCTGACGGTAGACACCCTGGCCAGTATTCTGGGCATATCGGCGGCGGGACACCGATACTACAGTCCCCCCAGGAGTAGGCCTCAGGGACCGTTCATGAGCATGGAGACACCGGACTTCATCTACGAGACCATCTGCGGCAGCAGCAGTCGCTCGGAGTCCGAGACATCTTTCTTCCCTGAGGTCCGTCTCTTCGCCCGGTTGATCCAGTTCAACCTGCTCCCCAGAGGAGGTCATCGGAACCAGGTAGGTTTCATGACGGCTTTTATAGCATTTTGTATTTTTACGGCCGCAGAGGGAGGCAGGGAGCACTTGTGCCTTCCCTATATCATCCTCAGAGCGATGGAGCACCATGCTTCCCACCCAGAGGACGGAGGATTCCCCTACGGCAGGGTCCTCACCAGGATCTTCGAGTTCTTTAGGGTGGATCTGAGCGGAGAGGAGGGGAAGACTCCGGCCGATAGGTTCGATCGGAGCAACCTCTTGAAGATGGGTCTCCACACCCTCATGGACTCACCTCCGAGATCGGGAGCTCGGAGAGGTAGGGGTAGGAGGGCTGCCCCTGTAGAGGATGTCCTCATGGAGGAGGAGTCCAGTGAGGAGGACGAGGACTACGTTCCTCAGGACGAGGAGGCGGATCTGATGGGTGGCAGTATCCCTGAGGAGGTGCCTCAGGAGTCGAGAGGTACGGGCCCTAGTTCTTCCAGAGCTACAGCCCCACCATATGGAGCCCCACCACCTGGGAGTGGTGACTACGACTATGAGGACAGGACAGCCTCCATGCGGGCCTTGCAGGATGGCCAGATCCAGATACTGAGGCGGCTGGACGAGATTGCCTCCCGGCAGATCACCTTGGAGGATTCCTTCCGTAGGTTGGGTCAGGACTTGGATACCAGGGCCACCGCCATCTCAGCAGATTATGGCCGGCTTCGGAGGGAGGTACGATTGGTGAACACGAGGTTAGATTATTACGATCACCGCTTCGACTTTAACTCCAGGCCTCCAGCGAACTTGGTGATCATCGACGACGATGACGACGACCAGTGAGGGGTTGGCTTACCCCCACTAGCTGTTTATCCATTTTTCTCTCCTTTTTGTAGACATTGTGTATTTATTTAGCTCATTCCTTGTAATTGCAATGTAACTTGATTTTCATTTATGGAATGAAACATCTTTGGATATTGGACTATTATAATGTTTTCATATGTGGAGTTCCTGTGTGGTCTTGTGGTGATGTTATATTATTATCTGTTGTTTATCAGGTTTTGTGTAAAATTTTTGGAAATCCCACTTTACGCCGTTATGCTGCCGAAATTTCGTCGAACTAGTACTTTATAGGTTATAGTGCCCACCTAATTACCCTTTATCTACACTCACGCATGCCATGAATGCCACTTATAATATAACTCCATTTTTATACTTCCTTTCTTTGACTTTTAACCTTTAAAGCTTTTATATTTGCCCAACCCCATTTTCCTATTATAGAATCTACGGGATTCTAATGGTATGCTGTGAGTGGAGCAGAGCATCACGCTCTGATACCACCGTTTGTCACACCCCGTTCGCGCTGAACCGGAGCGGTGACCGAGTTAACACCGGTTAACCCAAACCTGCCAGGATCATCAGACACTGTATTCCACCACAGCATACACACACTAACATCAACTCATCAAATCAGCGGAAGACTAAGTTTTACCTGTAATAATTCCCATATACCTGATACCCAAATGGTGATACCATAATTATATACATTTGGGCCCGAAGGCATGATATATATACACAAAAAGAATAAAGTTTGAATATCAATTATATACAGGAAATTATCAAAAACATCAGAGTACGCAGCCCGGCATCGGTATCAAGGTTGGAGCTCAGCTCGGCCTCAGAACCGCTGCCCCGCAACACAGCTCTCACACGCGCAGTCTACGCCGTGCTCAAACTCCTCAGGGGTCCACCAGTCCTCCTCAGGGAACTCGACGGTGGGACCCACCCCCTGCTCCTCAGATGCATGTCCTGCAAAATCATCTAAAAAGGGGTGTACACGTGGAATGAGCTCACTAGCTCAGTAAGTAGAGAGGTGGACCACACACAACAGTCCACACATCACAACACATCATATGCACTACATGCCATGCAAATCATTTTAGATCACATACACCTAATCAACATTACTAAGTCTTTGGTTTTTTTTAGTGCTACTACAACCACAGTGCGCGTATACTCCGGGTACGAGCCGCGAACTCCCTCCCGCGATACGCCCATAGGGCTGTTGGAGAAGGCCCACCGTGAGTACTCGAAAAAATAAAGACAATGCCATCCACCGGCTCTCAACAGAAATGTAAATAAATTAAATGACAGTGCTGACTCCAGCAATTTAAAAGCAGTACGATTGGCCCTCTTGAAATACCACCGGGGTTGCCGGCTGTCCTACACGACTCGCCGGGCGTAATGCCTAACCGCCACAGTGTCCGACAACCGCGACCCCTGCTGCCCCCCAAATGGCAACCCAACACCTTAACCCCTGTTGGGAAGGGTCGTAGCACGGGATGGTGAGAATCCTAATACCGCATGCTCCTATATGCAGTACGACTGCATAGTGCCTCCGTGTCCCATACCACGGGCCACCAATGCATTCGTTTCCGAGCCGACCACGGCATCAAATCTATCAATGCATTATGCAACATGATGTCCACCTTCAACATATAACATCTCATTTAATTTGCAATTGAAAGTAAACATAGCATATATGCACATCAATGAGTGGAATGACTAATCTATATAGCATATTCATGATGACATGACTAAATTAGATATAGTTATATGAATGCCAAACAAATGCCTTGAAACAAGGCCAAACGTCCTCTCTCCACTTACTTGTAGCGTACAAGGATTCCCGTTCGGTACGGGCGAGATCCGAAGCGAATCGGGAAGGTTTTGGTGAACCTAACAAAATTGAGTGGGGTTAGTACTTCACCATTTTAGAATCAAAATTAATGAAATCCGACGTCAAAATCGTGTTTAGAACGTCGAAAGAAGGTCCCACATCCGATTTGGGCTCGATCGGACCTAAAAATCACATTCTGGCCACTCGGGTGGGTCACTCAGGTGGGTTGTCTACCCACCGGTCCTACCCGCCGGTTTTGGACCGGCGGGTATGGACCCTCCGATAGGACCCGCCGGTCCTACCCGCCGGTTTGGCCAGGGACCCCCCTGGTCCTCTCAGGTGGGTGTCTCAGGTGGGTTGTCTACCCACCGGTCCTACCCGCCGGTTTTGGCGGAAAAACCCCAGTTTCTTCTCAACTTCCTCCATTCCTTGGGGACCCAAATAGGGCTTTTCTCAACCCATTCTTCACACCCTTAGAGTCCTATAGGATGGTTCTAGCTTAGATTTAAGTTAGATTCAAGTGAGGGGAACCATCTTACCTTCTTTGCTCAAGAATGACTTCAAACCCTCCAAAATCACTTCCAACTCACAATGCTCCTTCTACCTTGTCAATATCTCTTCAAATCCTTCAAGATCAACACATAAATCATCTATTAAACCTTAGATTCATCATTTCAAAGGGTGTTTACAAGATCTTGAGAAACCATACTCGAATCAAGGGTTTAAAGCGTGGGTATGGGGAATGTTCATAAAACCCAACTTTTCTTACCTCCAACTGTAGATCTCGAGTTGAAGATTACTCTCCCGGCACCGGAATGGCAAGATCGAGCTTCGGCGCCACTGAAATCCTCCCTTTCTTCCTCTTCCTTTCTTCTTCCCTTTCCTTTTTCTCTTTCTCTTTACTTTTCTCACCAAACGTACGGGGGTAATAAATGGAAGAAAAGAAGTCATAAAGCTTTATATACTATTCCTACTTAAGTGAATAGTGATGGATGAGTCACTCAGGTGGGTGGGGTACCCACCTGTCATACCCACCCGAGAGTCAAAACTTGGGATTTTGACCGGGCTCGGACCTCGGCTCAAACCCCACCCCAGGCATACATTGTAGCCAACGTATATATCTTAAAAATACATATATAATACCTGTTTTATCCATACATAGCCTTATGGTAGGTGCACGTACACGGTTTGGGCACTCCCGTCTCTTCTGGCACTGGCTCGGACTTGTCGGGCCAGCCGGTGTTTAGGGTCACCCGTGCCATCATAGCCCATAAGGAACCCGCTCTAACATCCTCTGGCTCGGTTCCTGCATGGTTAAACCGGTTCAACCACGAAATCAGACCGGGTTTAAGAAGTGGGATATTACATGTGTAGTTCCTGAGAAGAGCCAACACAAAATTTATATTTTGTTTCACGTTTATTCTTTTAGGAAAAAAGTGCAAACCGTTGCGTAGGGTTCTAAGAATTGGCCAGGAATCTCAATTTTGCACATAGAAGCCAATACTTAATGCTACTGGGTAGTGTTCGGACTGCATCATGGACACAGCATTATCATGATGCTGTTCTTTCTGATGCAAATCCATTGCATAATCAGAATTTCCTGCACAACAATGAAACATAACTTTTTTTAATAATAATAATAATAATGATGATGATGATGATGAAAGTGAACCCAATGTGAGGAAGCAAAGTTAGATAGACATAAAAGTGAAACAAAAAATAGAGATCAGAAGTCACCAAATTAGGTTTCGGTCAAATAAAAAATCCTGCTGGAAACTCCTCTAAACAGTAGGTAGAAGAAGAAGAAGAAGAAATAAATGAGAAAATAGAAGGGGTATCACTACAGGCTTCACCACCCATGGCCAGAGGGAAAAGCTTCACTACCAGTAGCAAACCAAGGATGCACCACCTAGGGTTGTCACTTGCTTTATCTCAGGGGCAGACATTGGTTAACCACGTACACACTCACATTGATCTAGTTCTAAAAACATCCAAATGGTTGGGTTTGTGTGCCCCATCTCCTTTATTTATAATAGCTAATGAAAAGATTAGACTAATATAGAAACTCTTCTTGCTACTTGACTTCGAATTTCAAGATGGAAACTAGGATGGAATCCTTCCAGGGGATCAATTGCTATTACATACAAAATAGGAAGTAACAAAATTGGAAACAACTACTTAATATCCATTTTACCCACTAAGCTAACTCATTATATGGAATTACAAACTAATATTCAGTAACTACTAAGAGAAAATTTGCAATTCCAAATCTCCAACCGATACAAACTGGCTTAATGGGGCCCACACCAAGTCATTGAGAACAGTACCACGTGAACAGTCTTTTTCCTTGAATACATGAAGAAGCCAATCATTTGATTCGTCTAACACAATTAGAGTCAATAAGACTAGCGACTGGAAATATATAAAGCCATAGACAATTTGGCATGTTATTGTGAGATAACATGTAGAAATTCTTACGAGTGATGAGATGCATCACAACAACCAATAACATCGTATAGTACTAAGCAAGCAAGCAGCCTAGCCAATTCTAAATCCTAGCAATGCAGAATTTAAAAGAATAAAACATGCCAAATTCCTTTTCCTAAAAAATAATAGAATCATTTGGTGGATGATTTGCAACTAATAGGGAAGGAAGGTTACATACCATTCAGGATAAGCAAGAATCATCCTGTTTTGCAATACTATTACTCTGGTAGCAGCATATTACTGATTTTCCTTAGCTCTACCTTTTTTATAGATGGGTTAGAAAGCCCACACCAGCAGCTTTTATTTCTATAGAATAATATAGGTTGAATAACTAATACCAGCGAGAGATTTTATCCTAAAAGGGAATCAAGGTTATTCTGACTGACAAGAATTTGTCTTAGAATAAGATTATTTCTTTGTCAAAACCATTTAAACTACCTTATCATATAAATTTTTAATTCATGGGGGTGTTAATGTGAACCCCACTATTTATGATAGAAGAAGGGTACAAAAGAATTTGTAGAAGGGCACTGTAGCAATTTTTTTTTCCAAAAATTATTTATAAAAAAAGAGAAAAAAAAATTAAAGAATCTATATATCGGCAGTGTATGGAGCATGTGCTCCTCCTAGACTCTATAAATATGAGGTCTCTTATATTAAGGACACTGGCGAGAAGTTAATTAGAAGTCAAAAGTCTAGTAAGAAGTTAATCAAAATCACGAACACTAGGATAGCCTAGTGGTGGTAGCTTCGGCTTGTGGAGCCAGCACCCAGGGGAGGAGGTCATGGGATTGAACCCTGTCATATGCATTGTGCGAGTGTGTGTATGTGTTTTTTTTTATTTATTCTATACTCACCCATGGGTTGCCCAATAGTCAGGAGGCTGACAGGAAGCCAATTGGAAACCAAAAGAAGTCGGAGAAGGTTAGAGAGAATTCTTTGTCAAGTTCTATTTTCGCTCTTCTTTGAGTTGATCTCAGTGATGAATCAACAGTTAAATAAGCAGAGATGAGAGATAATCTTCAATCCCTAAACGGTAGGTGCTTTGAACACAAATTTGGCTTCTTTCCTGAGTTGAGACTCGAGAGGGGCCACCAACCCTTATTCAAAATGGTTCTTTGAGTATGTGAGTTTCTCATCCCCTTTTGTGTGTGTGTGTGTGTGTGTTTCACTGTCCCTTGTGAGTACGTTGTGTGCGATCCTACCACTCTAGGTAGTAGTTGCATACAACATATCTCCTACTTCCACAGGGAACGATTGTGTATACATGTACCCCCTTGTTGTGTTTTTCTATCTTTGAATGGCACAGATATATATATATATATATATATATATTTTGGTCTAATGTAAAACAGAAAAATTTGAAAAGAAATCTTTATTTCATTACTTCAACTCAAGTTCAAGTTCATGTTGAACAACATCCCATATAAATAAGATTATAATCAAATAGGTGAGATAAGATGGATGTCCATTCTCCAACATATTATCCAACTTGAGGAACCTTCCAAACAAGGGCTTTAGGATTGCAGTTATTAGAATCAAAAATCACAATAACACGGTTGTAACAAAGATTAATAGGAATTATCTCGCTTTTCGTTATAACCCAAGGCGTAACTAATTTTTTTTCATTCTTGACTACCTCCACGGCTACTTTTGCTTTGTTCATTGTAATTGGAAATATTTTATACACATTGCCTTCAACGTAAAATAAAATCTCATTGATTTATAAAAAATAAATAAATAAATAAATTATTTTACCGAAATACAATAAAACTAAAAAATGACATGCATTTTAAATATCCAAATGATTTGTGCAAAAAAAAAAAAAGATTATATTTTAATTAGTGATAAAATCAGGGTTTTATTAAAACCCAGAATCTGGCATATGATCAGCAGCCACGAATTCTGATTCAAATCTGACCAGTCACTAGAAGAAACAAATATTTTCATAGATTTATTTATTGAGTCTTGTAGATGTATTCTAAACAGAAAGTTTTGATTTTTTTTTTTATTATTATAAAAGAAGGAGAAAATAGTCCAAAAGAAATTAATCCAAATGCATTCATAGCCGATTATAAAATGGATTTTGGAAATCGAAATTGAGATTTTCAATCTGAATCGGTTGATTATTTTAATTATGTGGATAAATTTTTCATTCACTATGGACATCAAACACATCATATAAATGGATTTGTTGGTGAAAAAAAAATTTATATTTTGTATCATAACCTAATCGCCCCATCCACTCTTAAGAAATAAAAAAAAAAAAAAAAA
>NW_024869080.1:61730-67224 GCF_013358625.1 Macadamia integrifolia
GTTTGGTGAAAGTTTAAGAAACATAGCCTTTGCTCACCTCCAATCGTAGATCTTGTGTTGGGGATCACTCTTCCGGCGTCGGAATGGGAAGATCAAACCTTGGCGCCACTTAAATCCAATTCTTCTTCCTCTTCCTTCCCCTTTCCTCTTCTCCGTTCTCTTTTTCCCTTCTTTTCTCTCTCCTCTTTACTCTTCTCACCAAATACCCTAATGTCATAAATGAGAAAATGAAAAACACAATAATGCTATTTATACTTTCTAAAACAACTAGTAACCACATGGGTGGGTCACTCAGGTGGGCGGATGCGCCCACCTGTGACCGCCCACCTGAGGGCCGAAAATTGGCCAACAAGTGGGATTTTGATGGAATTCGACTCTCGGCATGTATCTCACTCTCGGCACAAGATATATTATACGTATGCACTTTAGGATATGGCTACATACCAGCATTATTCGTACATGGCCTTATGATACGTGCATGTGCACGGCTTGGGTACACCCGTCTCCTCTGGCACTGACTCGGACTTGTCTGGCCAACCTGTGTTCAAAGTCACCCTTGGTCCGGGTCCTGCATGATTAAACCGGGTCAACCGTGTAATTAGACCGGGTTTAAAAAGTAGGGTATCACAGATCCCATCCGATCCGGATTGGTATTGAATTGGCATCGACAAAGACCGATACCGATACCATCCCCTACATCCTTGGAATTGATTCCTATAAATTTTGATCTAAATCGAATCAAAATCGGACCGAAAAAAAAAACCCTAGAATCCCCCAAATCTTAAGACCCATGATCTAATCCTATAAACCTTATAATCGATTTTAAACACGGAATCAGATATCAAATCAATAGCTGCCAATATCAATCCAAATCTAAATCAAATTGGAATTGACCAGAATCAATCCCAAAACCCTTAGAATCAACCTATAAAATATATTATAATTATAAAATTTCACATGTCATCATTATAGTAGTACCAAGCCTACAATATTGCTTTACCAAAAAAAAAGCCTACAATATTGCCATTTGTCATCTTCTTGGATTTTTCCTTTCTTGAAAACACTAGCATACTTAATACAATTGATATCTTTGAAGAGAGAGAGAGAGAGAGAGAGAGAGATGATTAGAACTATCTTACCGACCTCATCTCTAATGCACAACAATAGAAATTATTGCAATATAATTGATACATGAATTTCTGGAAAGATGTTTTATTTTCTAAACTTCAAAAAACAAAAATGAAGTTCACCAGAAGTTTTAAACCCTAAAACCCAGAAAAGCATTGGACACGCCGAGAAGAAAGAGAGTCTTTACCTGACTGACTGGAGATGATCTCGTCAAACTTTATGCCATAAAAACCAACCAAGGTAACAGAAAGACTCACGAGGAGGAAGACGATCAGTTGGGGCGAGGGGTTGTTCGGGTTGTTTGGAAAGAGTGTATTCATTCTCAAAATTACCCCTCGTTTTGCCGTTTAAATCAAAGTAACGATCCAAAAAGTTAAGGTTGAATTTACTTTTGTTAACCTTAAAAGCAATCACAAAATGACAAAATAATGGGGACATAGTAATTTACTTTTTTGACTTTAAAAGCAATCACAAAATGACAAAATAATGGGGACACAGTAATTTAGGTTACAAGGGTTTTGTAACCGGGTGGGGTTACATTTAGACATACCCACACATAAAAACCCTATAACTACTAGACAGATACTAAATCATCTAGGATGACACGCAGATGATGTTTAGAGCCCTGCCATATACAGCTTTGAATACCAATGATAAACAAGGAGGACAAGCAGACTAGGTGGCAAAGAACTCAACGCAACACCAAATGGACCTTGAATAGGGACAACAAAACAGCAGATGGGGGACTGACTCCTTGTCAAAGATACATCTTGCATTTGGAATGAGCCAACCTCTTTTAATGAGTTAAATTAGGAGTCAGAATTGACTTTTATGACTGTCCAAAATCCAAATGATCCCATCAGCGTGCTGAATATGGATTTACATAATAGCATGCTGAAAATGTCTCCAACTATAGCATTGAAAAATACCTTTGTTGATTCAATCTAACAAAGATTGGATTAAAAAGATGAAAGATTGTATGTTTAGTTCAAAATTAAGACTCAAGATCAGCTCACAAGTAGAGTAGGTGGTTGTTTAGCATAACAATATTCAGGCACACTGTACTCTGGATCTCCTTTGGCAGGCTCATCAGACCACAGGGAACAAATTGTTTGTGAAGGTTGTATTTTTAGTTCAAAGTCGTTAGATCAATTCCAAGTGCAAGAGATGTCAAGATGGGATCACTAACTTTATCACACTCAATAAACCAAGCAAAACAAATCAATCAGGACAACTTGTGGCACCTCCATTGATTCATCCCTTGATCCATAGAAGTGATTCACAGCTGGCATTTGTTGCAGCCGAAACTGTGACTGATTTTGGTGCTGTTGATACTGTTGAATAAGCTGATCATATGAGCCTATATCAAATACTGAATTTGGAGGGTTCAACGGTATTAATCCAATTCTAGATTGAGCACCAGCTTGAACCTATTAAGGGGACCAAAAAACCAAAAAGTTAGAGGTGAATATAAATTGTCAAGCATCAAATGCCATAATAATTTTCAGTTTCCACAAGATTTCAATTAACAGTTGCGAGCGATAAACCACATGAGAGGATGGAACCCAATTATTAGGGTTATGTAAATGGATCATGTCCTGACTGTTAACAGGAGTAAGGAAACCCCACTCCTACTGACTGTTGTTGGAGCACGCTGCTGTTGTAGCTATGAACGATGAGATGAATATATTCCCCCAAAATCTGGATCCAGCAGACTGACCAATCTATAATTTGAAGCTAGTAAAAACCAATACAAAATTTATTGCATTTGAGGTGAAGCAAGTGATGCTAAAATAAAAAAGCACAAGAGATCTCATACTTGTGTAGTTCCTGAGAAGAGCCAACACAAAATTTATATTTTGTTTCACATTTATTCTTTTAGGAAAAATGTGCAAACCGTTGCGTAGAATTCTAAGAATTGGCAAGGAATCTCAATTTTGCACATAGAAGCCAATACTTAATGCTACTGGGTAGTGTTCGGACTGCATCATGGACACAGCATTATCATGAAGCTGTTCTTTCTGATGCAAATCCATTGCATAATCAGAATTTCCTGCACAGTAATGAAACATAACTTTTTTTATTAATAATAATAATAATGATGATGATGATGATGATGATGATGATGTGAGGAAGCAAAGTTAGATAGACTAAAAAGTGAAACAAAAAATAGAGATCAGAAGTCACTACATTAGGTTTCGGTCGAATGAAAAATCTTGCTGGAAACTCCTCTAAACAGTAGGTAGAAGAAGAAGAAGAAATAAACGAGAAAATAGAAGGGGTATCACTATAGGCTTCACCACCCATGGCCAGAGGGAAAAGCTTCACTACCAGTAGCAAACCAAGGATGCACCACCTAGGGTTGTCACATGCTTTATCTCAGGGGCAGACACTGGTTAACCATGTGCACACTCACATTGATCTAGTTCTAAAAACATCCAAATGGTTTGGGTTTGTGTGCCCCATCTCCTTTATTTATAATAGCTAATGAAAAGATTAGACTAATATAGAAACTCTCCTTGCTACTTGACTTCGAATTTCAAGATGGAAACTAAGATGGAATCCTTCCAGAGGATCAATTGCTATTACATACAAAATAGGAAGTAACAAAATTGGAAACAACCACTTAATATCCATTTTACCCACTAAGCTAACTTATTATATGGAATTACAAACTAATATTCAGTAACTACTAGGAGAAAATTTGCAATTCCAAATCTCCAACCCATACAAACTGGCTTAATGGGGCCCACACCAAGTCATTGAGAACAGTACCACGTGAACAGTCTTCTTCCTTGAACTACATCAAGAAGCCAATCATTTGATTCGTCTAACACAATTAGAGTCAATAAGACTAGCGACTGGAAATATATAAAGCCATAGACAATTCTGGCCGGGAGGATTAACTGACAGGATCACTACCCGCGTTTGTGAGATAACATGTAGAAATTCTTACGAGCGATGAGATGCATCACAACAACCAATAACATCATATAGTACTAAGCAAGCAGCCTAGCCAATTCTAAATCCTAGCAATGCAGAATTTAAAAGAATAAAACATGCCAAATTCCTTTTCCTAAAAAACAATAGAATCATTTGGTGGATGATTTGCAACTAATAGGGAAGGAAGGTAACAAACCATTCAGGATAAGCAAGAATTTTTCAATACTATTACTCTGGTAGCAGCATATTACTGATTTTCCTTAGCTCTACCTTTTTTATAGATGGGTTAGAAAGCCCACACCAGCAGCTTTTATTTCTATAGAATAATATAGGTTGAATAACTAATACCAGCGACAGATTTTATCCTAAAAGGGAATCAAGGTTATTCTGACTGACAAGAATATGTCTTAGAATAAGATTATTTCTTTCTCAAAACCATTTAAACGACCTTATCATATAAATTTTTAATTCATAGGGGTGTTAATGTGAACCCCACTATTTATGATAGAAGAAGGGTACAAAAGAATTTGTAGAAGGGCACTGTAGCAAATTTTTTTCCAAAAATTATTTATAAAAAAAAGAGAAAAAAAAATTAAAGAATCTATATATCGGCAGCGTATGGAGCATGTGCTCCTCCTAGACTCTATAAATATGAGGTCTCTTATATCAAGGACACTAGCGAGAAGTTAATTAGAAGTCAAAAGTCTAGTAAGAAGTTAATCAAAATCACGAACACTAGGATAGCCTAGTGGTGGTAGCTTCGGCTTGTGGAGCCAGCACCCAGGGGAGGAGTTCATGGGATTGAACCCTGTCGTATGCATTGTGCGAGTGTGTGTATGTGTTTTTTTTTTATTTATTCTATACCCACCCATGGGTTGCCCAGTAGTCAGGAGGCTGACAGGAAGCCAATTGGAAACCAAAAGAAGTCGGAGAAGGTTAGAGAGAATTCTTTGTCAAGTTCTATTTTCGCTCTTCTTTGAGTTGATCTAAGTGATGAATCAACAGTTAAATAAGCAGAGATGAGAGATAATCTTCAATCCCTAAACGGTAGGTGCTTTGAACACAAATTTGGCTTCTTTCCTGAGTTGAGACTCGAGAGGGGCCACCAACCCTTATTCAAAATGGTTCTTTGAGTATGTGAGTTTCTCATCCCCTTTTGTGTGTGTGTGTGTGTGTGTGTGTGTGTGTTTCACTGTCCCTTGTGAGTACGTTGTGTGTGATCTTACCACTCTAGGTAGTAGTTGCATACAACATATCTCCCACTTCTACAGGGAACGATTGTGTATACATGTACCCCCTTGTTGTGCTTTTCTATCTTTGAATGGCACAGATATATATATATATATATATATATATATATATCAAATGGGATTTGTAAAGTGGGCTCTTTTACATTTTAAAATTCCATTCCGTTTAAATTTAT
>NW_024869080.1:67244-80371 GCF_013358625.1 Macadamia integrifolia
TATCATAACCTAATCGCCCCATCCACTCTTAAGAAATAAAAAAAAAAAGAAAAAGAAAAGAGGATATAAAATCATTTATATCCATCAATATGAAGAAGCTCACTTCATTTAAAATGATCAGCACAAGCCTTTTCAACACAGAAGCTTTCGTCACAAGGATGGTATTTCATTTCTCCCTCCTTTTACAAAGTTAGTTTTGCATTTGAAGCAGCTTTAAGTTACACTATATAATGCAAATCAGTATGCAAGGCATTCCAGAAAACAGATGCACTACCCTCTGAAACCTAAGACTCGTGAATCGAACTTTAATCTCTTTTATCCCACATCCGAAAGCACTGGTCCTTGCTAATTTGCATCCGATAGAGGAAGCCGGAGAAGGGAGGGGCAGAGGTCTGTACTCTGTAGAGATCACTTTAGAAATTAATTTACAACAACTATCCCCTCTATTCCAACTGAGTAAAGACACCTATAAAGGTAAATGAAAAAATAGTGAATCGTGACCCCCGAAGAAAACCAAAATAATAAATATTAAGAGACATGAACCTTTCCCACTTGCATGTTTCTACACTTAAACAAAGCAGGTGCAGAAAGAATGCACTGCCCCACACTTAAAATGGTCAAGTGGGCCTCTTATTGACAGCCCATGCTGGTTGTACCTGTGCTAGTGGGCAGATTTCTCTTTCCCTAAATATTATTAGCTTTTAAATATGTGCAAAAATGAAAATCAAGATTCCTCAATCTATGTATGAAAATAGATTTTGTTTGATGTTTAACTATTTCAAGTTCTACAATATAAAAAATAAAAATAAAAATGCGAGGAGGAAATATAAGATTCTTAACAATTTTATCTGTGGCCCCTCCCACCATGGTCAGTGTATAAATTTTACAAGAGAAAAAAACTAACACATTTGTAGGTGAGAAATGTACAATCACTTTTATTTCAAGATGTTCAAAAGCATAGTTTTCACTTTTCACCTAACTAAAAAAAAATATGATTAACAATAACTAGGCAGTTGGTTACCTATTTCCCTCCCTACCTACAAAAAAAAAAAAAAAAAAATGGTTTTCACAAAGACAAGATGATAGTATTTACCAATACAAATGACCAAGTACGGTGTAACCAAAATTTTCAAATTAAGTAGTTAGTACAAATCAGTCTCCCATGAAAAAAATGTCACATGATAAATTATAGGGCCTATGTAAAATTACTACGAACACCCCAATCTATCAAAAATGTAATTTCAAAGATTCAGCAATTCAGGTTGGACCATTAAAAATATTTACAAAATTTTATGAAAATAATTATAAAAAAATAATCTTATTTTTCAAACGTTACAAACAAGATATTCTCTCCCTTCGATATTCTCCCAATAAGGGCAATAGATTTCATGCCAGGTTCTCGTTCGAATATGGTTAAACATTGCGAATCTAGTACACATATAGATAGTTAAGAAGACATGAACCGTTGGTGTGCCAAACTTACAGTGCGTAACCGCATCGATAAAAACCCCTTAGATCAAGAGACCGATTGTACATTACAAACGAGAACTCCATTCCAAATTAATGGAAAACATCATACATATAAATTCTTGCATGGTCCAGTTCAAGTTTTAAAGATTATTACTAAGATTTACGCACACTCACACAATGCGTACGATAGAGTTCAATCCCACGATCTCCTCCCCTGGGTGCCGAATCCACAAGCCGAAGCTACCACCACTAGGCTATCTTAGTGTTCGTAAGGCCTTTTATTAAATCATGCAAGATAATTTCTTTAATCCCATAGGATTATGTATTTGATGAACACATTTCCAGCATTTTGCTCTTTGGCCACTCCAAAGGGATACCTAGTGGTCATGGAGGACCGTTTTCTGTAAGCACTGATACAGCCTAAAAACATACCCACAGAGTGTATTGACTTCCAATTGAGAAATTGGGTTAAATTGGTTGGTCCAACTTTGCAGATATGGGGCCTACTTCCTTTGGCAAGAGCTTTCTTCTTCTCTCTACTTTGTCTTTCTATCCAGGCTGTGAAGATGTGGTGCACAGGTTGTATACGTGTATTGCATTCCTTGCAAACATGACGTCCGGACACGTTTGCCCTACTTAATTTATTGATGGAGGAGTTACAAATTTCTTTCAGTTTTCCATTTTTTGCTAAGTTTTCGAATTTCCTTTTCACCAGGATTCTGCATAAGTAGTAAAGGAAGACCTAAGCTTCCATTTGCTAACAAACTGACGTGTGAAGACTTGACTTGGTAGGTTTTGTTGGGAAGGCATGGGTTTAGATATTATTATGCAACCAAACAGCTAACTTGTTAAGCCTGCAGTTTGGTGGTAAATTTAATAACAAGAGCAAGCCCTACAGTCAAGGTTAAGTGGTCTCATACAGAGAGAGGGAAGGGTTCAAGCAGAGTTAAGTCGTCTCCATACAGAGAGAGAGAGAAGGGTTCAAGCAGAGTAAGTCATCTCCATACAGAGAGAGGGAAGGGTTCAAGCAGAGGTAAGTCATCTCCATACAAAGAGAGGGAAGCATTCAGGCAGAGTTAAGTGGTCTTCATACAGAGAGAGTGAAGTGCAGGGAAGAAGAGAGTGAGAGAGAATGATACGAAGACTGTATGAAGCTTCATTGAGTGGAAGTCTCACATCTCTGATTGAACTCATTGAGGAAGACCAGCTTATTCCCGATAGAGTTATGGTCACTTACTTCAATAAGACTCCACTCCACATAGCAGCAATGCTAGGCCACGTTGAGTTTACGAAAGAGCTTTTGAGACGCAAACCAGAACTTGCAACTGAGGACTCAAGAAGCTCTTCACCCCTTCACTTGACTTCAGCAAAAGGGCACCGTGAAATGGTGAAAGACTTGTTGAGTGTCAACCCAAATGTTTGTAGTGTTACTGACCATGATGGGAGAACTCCTCTTCATCTTGCAGCGATCAAAGGCCGTATTGATGTCATGATAGAGTTGATTCAGACACTAGCTGAGGTCATCCATATGAGGGTTGATAGGGGAGAAAGCATTCTGAACTTGTGTTTGAAGTACAACCACTTGGAGGCACTTGAACTAATATTGGAATCAGCAAGTGACCAAGAAGAGCTCCTTAAGTCTAAAGATGATGATGGCAACACTGTTTTGCATCTTGCTGCTGCCAAAAAACCAAAGGTAAGAGTAAATATAAGCATGAGTTATCCCACCACACACAAACACTTAAGATTTTAGCTAATTTACACTTTTAGTATTTTTCTTTAGCACACTGAAATCCTTCATATGGGGGTGTGTGTGTAGGACATTTTAATGGGGTATGTACATAGTAGGGGTGTCAATTTTAATTAGGCCCACAACGGCAGGCCCAAGCAAGAAAACTTGAGACTGGCCTGTAAGATTTCCTATTAGGTGGGCTAGCATAGTCAAAGATTTGTTTCCAAAACCGGTTTAGTGGTGTTGACTAAAGATGGAGTAAGCAGAAAGAATCCAATATTATTGGTAAGTGATCTCTATGGAGATATTGGATTCTATTAGCACACCTTAATGGTATGAAATATTTATTACTATGTGTGGACCTAAGGTATTGCTTCCTTAATGGGGAGGAAACCCTAATTTTATTGCAGGGTTGGTCCCTACCCTCACCCCCTATATATAGTTATCACTGACCCATTAAGTGAAGCTAACGACCAAAAGCAAAAGGGAAAGAGGGTAGACCAGACCAACATTGATCGTGTTGTACGAGGAGCATATAAGAAGACATTGAGGAGTTCTTATTCTTCAGCCATGGATTCAGGTATGCCTAAAACTTGTCTTTGTAGTGTTTGTCGTGCATGCTTATCGATTTTCATGAATCGTTCCGCATTTATTTTATTTCAATGGTATCAGAGCCTCGTTCATGAAAAATTGATCGGTTGTACCACCAGTAATAAAAAAATCAATTTTTTCTCCTCGAGTCGTTTTGTTTTGAAGAAACGAGAAAAATAATATATTATATATTACTAAAGGACAAAAACTTACAAAGTTAAATTTAAAAAAAAAAATGACAAAAGTAAGCCAAACCGTACTTGCAAACCAGTGGGAGGATGTAATTATATATATTCTGAAATGTTGTTT
Organism: Macadamia integrifolia; assembly: GCF_013358625.1. Lineage (NCBI taxonomy): Eukaryota > Viridiplantae > Streptophyta > Magnoliopsida > Proteales > Proteaceae > Macadamia > Macadamia integrifolia. Next base: position 71,347 of record NW_024869080.1, read on the forward strand.
ATGGTTCGACCAGTGAATGTATGTTCAATATACTGGGTTGAATTTAAAACAAGAAAATGAGACCCAGATTTTGTGTTCCATAACTGTTTTGGAACAGCTATAGTGTTTTGTCTTTATTCTATAGTGACGTTAGAATTGTATTTCTGTTTATGCACGTTTTTGCACTGGTTTATCATTCCTATGATATTAAAAAGTCATTTATGAATTACATAATCAGAAAATTAATGGCTATGTTTGCATGTCATATTTAGAATACTCTATGATGAATAAATATATTGGAGTTAAGTTGGGTGTAAGTTTTCACACATGTTTAGCTACAAAACGCATTTCTAGGGAATCATGAAAGGGTGATGTGGATTCCACCAAAGTGACGTATCTTGTTTTTTCATGGTTTTCCCTAGGGCAGCATAGTAGGTGACATTTCCCTAAAGATGATGTCACCAAAGTTAAAGAAAATGACAGTAACCTAAGGATTCTGATCCCAAAGGTAAGGGGATCTCAAAAGTTATTGTTCTTTTCACAGTTAATACAAGAAAATGAGAGGACCAGTGTATTCCTGTCTTAAAGGATAAGGATACAGTTTCAGCTATTACTCTTGAGTGATATAGTCATTACAGTGAATGCACATGAATCTCACCAAGTTAAACTTTGTTATTAGTGTGGTCTATTTAAATCGATTTTTTTTAAGATTCTTGTGGCTAGAATTGACATCTTAAAGATTAATATTAATGATGATACCTATACTCACATTTGAGATGTTATGACACAAGATCATCCTACGTTGCTTCTACATGTTGATGATTTATTAACTATTTTCAGCATAGTTTCAATGAAAACTAGTTTTGAAGTCTACTGATTGGATAGACCATAAACAGTTTATGCAAGTGAAATAAAAAATCATTTCATTTTAGTTTATTAAAATGATTTCTGTAATCTATTTATGTTGTTGACTATTTTGACCATGTTTGTTCAAGCCAACAGTTAGGTCCAGTTATACTATGAACTGATTTTGACTCATATAACTGATATTTTTAATGGGTCATCTGGTTTTCACTCTCTTATATTAGTGGGAGAATAAATTATTATCCTATTGAGGGTGATAGATGTATTATACATGTTTTATTATGTATACTACACTTGTCGTTTCATGAATTTTAAGTCAATCTGGGGTATTTTGATATTTTTTTTGATATTATATTTATCATTCGTGACATCAGGTTTCGTCACGAGACACATAATTATGAGTTTTGACACCCATTTATGATTCAAAATATCACAAGTGCATTGTTTAAGTAATATTTCTTCGAATTTATATGTCATATTTGTACTTATGATAAAGTTCAATTTTATTGAAAATTCATCGAGATAAAACAGATATATTATATTTGAATGATTTAAATGAACTCATTGAAGTTTTAGTGGCTTATTGGTATAAAGCCTATGAAGTTGTTTATACTTACTATGGATCTAAGCCAACATTACCTTTATTTATTAAAGACTTATTATTGTTTTTAGCCTATAAGTTATTCGGTTCATGTGCCCTATTAGCTAAATAATTTTCTTTTGACTTAAAGAAATAATGGGGCTTTATTATGATTGACTTTAAAGTTTATAAGCTAATATTTGTGTTGGATATTAAAGTCATTTGGGTTGAAAGTTCATATTTGTATACAACTTTGTATATCTAATGAATTATGGATAAAGTAACATATTTCATGTGTTTTTTGTTATCATGAATAAATATTATGAACTTTCATATTTAGCATGTTGTCATTATAGAAAATACCATATTTAGATTTTTATTTATTTATGGTAATGGTTGGAAGTACAAAACTGTCATACTAAGAATGTACTCACTTTGATAACTGTTAAATTATGGTATTACCATATTGACTATTAGGGTTTATAATGGGTTGCTTTTGTGGGCTTATGTTGAATATTTTATCAATTAAATACTGAAATAGCTCATCTTATTGTTTGCATCCAAAATCTAAACCCACGGGCATTTGGTAGCAATCCAAGTCTATAGGTTTTCATAATTTCAGTGATTATGCTTCCACTTAGTGGGCTAGTTACTGAGATTGTGAAATTACTATTGACTATTCAGGATGGGTTGCAGTCAAGGAGACCATATGGCGAATGATGTGCTCTTGCCACCACAGGTGAGTCTTCATTTGGTCGGTTTCGCTTGATAGTGTGAGGGTGACATTTTGGGCTTCATAGCTTTGGAGGTTCTTGTCTTGCCACCACAGGTGACGGAATCTTCAAAGTGGTGTTGTTTTGAGCGTCTCGCCTTACATGTGAAAGATTCCACTACGTGTTGGGCGATCTTGCCACCACAGGTGTGACCCCGATGACGTCGGATCTTTCTCCAGTTTCTGTTTTCCTACAGTTATTGAAAATAATACTGGGATAAATCTGATTAATAGTCCAATTAGTTAGATTTAATTATATTGTTGTGAAGTTTAATATGCCTTCTGTTCTTGCATATTATATATTTTGGTAAATATGTATGATTATATTTGTCAGCTTTGACTTCTCAGCTATTTTCTGTTAAAAAATTTGAATGGTTCCAATTTTAAGGAATGGAACTAATCCTTTAATATTTCTCTGGCTATTATCATAATAAATTTTAATCTTAATTGATGAGCCTCCTAAGCCACTGGTTGTTAATTATGTTCAAGCTAAGGTTCTTTATGAAAATGGGAGGAATCGAATAGGTTTATCTAAAGATCAGTGGGAGTAAACTCATGAATCATAAATTTCTGTAGAACTACATTATTACAAATTGTTGACTCTATATCTAAACCATTGAGGATGTTCTGTGACAACTCCGCTGCGATTCGTTTCTCTTATAATCGTAAAGGCACTTCAGACTCTAAATACATTGACATTAAGTAATTTTTTGTCAGAGAGAAAGTTCAAGAGTCACAGATTACAATGGAACAGATTGCTACAGAAAATATGATTGCAGATCATCTTACTAAGGCTTGACTCCAAAAGTCTTTCAAGAGTATTTCACTAATATGGGACTTGTTAGTTCTTTTGATGTATTTTATTAGTGGGAGTTTTGCTCAATATGTTCGTATTTGACTTTCAGTTTTAGTTTATACATATGATGCATTATTATTCTTCTCAAGAATATATATGCATTTTTATTATGGCCATTTGTTTATATGTATACACTTATTTATTTGCTTCATATAGAAAATTGAGGTTATATGTGGTGTATTTACCTCATTCGGTATCTGAGGTTCCAGTCAATACACACATCCAGTCACTAGCAAAGCCTCGTTTGATTGAGGTCTAGTCCTAGTGTTGTGGGACATCCGGACCCAGTCCCAATGAGATTCTTTGATTGAAGCTTGAGCGTTTGGGAGACGCTTGTAATTAATGAGACCTTCGGTATCTGTCTCATAGGGTTCATTTGGTTTTTTGAGCCAGGACCAATTTGGAAATAGACATGATGATCACTATTGCATGTTATTTCCATACCACACTTTCATACTGTTCAGCCCAAGTCGGTGATGTTATGAGCACTTTGACGTGTGTGGTCTCATATCGCTTTAGATGTGATGATCAATATGGTTGGGTGTTTGTAATTCTCATTCGGACCAAGGCATTTGGTTTAAGGTGCACTCCATTCGACACTGTTTTGTTTGTGGCCACATTCAGTTTATCTAAATCGGAGAGTCGTTTTAAATAAATTTTAAAAATCTAAAACTTGTGACATATGCTGCCCAAGTGGGAGATTGTAAGATTTCTTATTAGGTGGGCTAGCATAGTCAAAGATTTATTTCCAAAACCGATTTAGTGGTGTTGACTAAAGATGGAGTAAGCAGAAAGAATCCAACATTATTGGTAAGTGATCTCTATAGAGATATTGGATTCTATTAGCACACCTTAATGGTATGAAATATTTATTACTATGTGTGGACCTAAGGTATTGTTTCCTTAATGGGGAGGAAACCCTAATTTTATTGCAGGGTTGGTCCCTATCCTCACCCCTATATATAGTTATCACTGACCCATTAAGTGAGGCTAACGACCAAAAGCAAAAGGGAAAGAGGGTAGACCAGACCAACATTGATCGTGTTGTACGAGGAGCATATAAGAAAACATTGAGGAGTTCTTATTCTTCAGCCATGGATTCAGGTATGCCTAAAACTTGTCTTTGTAGTGTTTGTCGTGCATGCTTATCGATCTTCATGAATCGTTCCGCATTTATTTTCTTTCAGATTGATTATGTGAATCCCAGTAGTTTGCTAAGAAATTGGTGTTGCTCAGGCATTTGAACTACCTGAGTTAAAAGATGCTTTAGGCTCTTGTGATATGTTCTAATGACAAACTTCCTGCCAACAAGTAGTGTCGCCATTTTTGGATTGCCTGAGTAAGGACATATAGTTCCCTAACATAAGTAGAAGCATTTCTCATGTGATTGCACAACTTTAAATGTCTTCAAAAAATTGGGAAAGGCAAGTACTAGGGCTGAAGTCATGGCAAACTTAAGTGCTTCAAAACTATGTTGGGTGGCTGATGTCCACTTGAATAAGTCCTTCTTGAGTAATTCAGTAAGTGGAGTAGCAATATTGGCATGTTGTTTGATGAATTTCCTGTAGTAGCCAGTAAGCCCCAAGAACCCTCTCAGTTGCTTCAGATTTTTATGCTCGGGCCATTCAAGCATCACTGAAATTTTTACTGGATTAGGTTGCACTCCTTGCTTAGAAATGATGTGCCCTAAGTATTCAAGAGATGTCAGACAGAAGAAACATTTGCTAGCTTTGGCAAAGAATTGATTAGTGGATAAGCAAAGTAAAACCTCTCTGAAATAGGTCTACATGTCAAATTCAAAGAGTGGGACCCATTTCAATCAATTCTGGCCATTTTGTCCAATTGATAGGCTTGCCTATCATGCCTAGAACTCTCTAGCCAGTTGAGCTAGACTTGTCCTCCTTTAAGTCTGTTCAATCATGCATCATTACCAATCCTTATTAAAGGTAAAATATCTTCTTGATGTCCCACTTTTCTTGCTGATTCCTCCAACACTGTTTACAGAATGCACAAGTGCATGTTGGGTCATTCTTCCATTTCTATCATTCCACTATTGCTAGCCAAAGTAGTGTTGGCTTCTCCAGCCTGTTACTCTTTCCTGTTCATAGTTAATGTAAAGAGGTGAGATTTAGGGTGTTATAGAAGGAGAGGAGGCGATGGTATGTTTGAATGATATGTTGTGAGTAAAATCTCACTAACACCAAATATATTGCTTCACTAATATATTTAGAAGAAATTACACATACCTCCGTGAGGAAGAGAAAAGGGAAAAAATAAACATACATAATACGATAAATTACTAAACTTCCTTTAGCGAAACATAATTAATATCTCTAACAAATTTCCCTTTAATTCATCATTTAATTAACCTTCAATTAACCTTAATTGAATGAAATATAGTAATCCCGGTCAAGTTCCACCTCCAAATAAGTCCAATAATGGGCTGCAGGGATGTACTTATATTGTCCTAATTTAAATAAAATTCATAATTGAACATAATAGGTTAGGTTGAATGGCTGAATTCATTTTCCCCAAGATTAGCCACTCAATTAGGGTCGGATTGCTAGGTATAAAGTAGTAGTACTTAAATCCCAACCCCAATCAAGCTTAACAATAGGTTTTAGGGAAGAATTTAGACCAATACTTCTCAATTTCTAAAATCTGAAAATTATAAAATTCTGCCTACACTTTTTCTGCAGAATTTTACCAATATACTACCTCAATTTAGTCCCAATTTGCATGAATTCCTCATGAACAGAAAAAGCCCTTTGTTTTAGGTTTGCAGTGATGGATTTACTTTAAATTACATCCCTGAACCCCTACTAAATTTAGGGATTCAGCTACAGGGACTGAATTCAGTCCATAGGAGCTACAATCTCCTAAACCATTGAAACCCCTAACCTAACTAAATTCACCAACTATTCAGCCATTAAAGAGCAGTTTTCTTACCTTAATTCTGCAGATAAAGCAGTAGGTAAAACAGCCAGATGCGCAACCTTCTTCCTTTCTTTCTTTTCTTCCTTCTCCTTTCCCTTTGCTGTTCACTGAATTGTGCAGTAAGAAAGTGAACAGTGGACAGTGGCTGGTTCTTTCTTTTATAATTCAGTCCAAAAGGGTCCCGGGGCCATTTAGCTGAATTACTTAAAACACTCCAAAATTACTTCTTAAAACTGCTTTTTAGAAACATAAAATTAAAACTAATTAAAATTAAATTCTCATTGATGGACCCCGCCAAATACTGACCTATTAGGTTGGATTTGGTCAGCATTAGGACCCCTACATAGTAAGTGCAAGGCTCAGGGATATAGGGATGTGGGCCCCACATAAGAAAAACAAAATTTCCTGCATTATGCCATTGGTTGGTAGCTGGGTAACCTGCTGGTTTGCCCATTTTAGCTCATTTGCTGTCCTAACGTTTGGGTTCTTGAGTCCACCCAATGTAGGACTGATCCACTCTTATTTTGACCATTTTACACCTCTTCCTAACTAGAGGATTGCCAAACTTCTCTCTCTTCCTACTGTACAAATGGATCCACTACAACAAGGTAGCCTATCTTCCTATGCCAGCTAGGTCCTAGCACTGAGTTCAGCTGCTTCCAATTTTCAGGGTGTTACAAACCAATACAACGAGAGGAGACTGAGGATAACTTGCTTCTAATGTCAAAGAAAATGGAGCCCCCAATCTACTAAAAGGTTCTATAGCTAGAGGATCATTTTCTGAGATCTATTCATGCCATTTGGAAGTTGAAATTTCTTAGCTTGCCACTATTGATGGGGAACAATGAGTCAGAAATTTTACTGAAGAAGATTTGAGCACAATGAGGTAAGAAATGTGACTTGGCCCTAGTGAGATGGTTTTACTTTAGCTTTTTACAATAAGTGCTGGAACATTGTGAGAGGTGTTATGATGGAAGCCTTGAAAGAATTCCATGATTGAGCTAGGTTAGGATTTTTGCTGAAGTATATTTCCATGATTGAGCTAAGTTAGGATGTTTGCTAATGTATGTTATTTATTTCTTGTATGATGAAGTTGTAAGGGGTTGAAGATATATGACACTACAGTCGTATTAGTCTTTGATCTCTGGTTTATGCAAGATTAGCTCTAAATTGTTGGTCTGCTACGTACAGAAGTCATTTTGATATAGTTGGTCTTGTCATGGGGCCTTAATTACATGAGAGGACATTCATGGATGGGTTAGAGTTGAGCTGAAATGGACTTGTAGAAAGCATATGCCGACATTCAATAGACTGTCAAAGGTTGTGGGATACAGGCCAAAATGGAGAAAGTGGGTGGGTGTGGTGTTTCTATATATTCTTGTTCGCATACTTCTAGATGGCCTTTATGGCATAGAGATCACATGGGATTCTCTTATTTCTTTTCCTATTTCTGTATATGTCGAGAAAATCGGTAGTATGAAACAGCTTTGGGGGAATAACTTGGATCCCATTAAGGAGTGTGCTCAAAAGGTGTTCCACTTGAATATGCTAACAGTGTGCTACTTACTAGATCCCAGTGTTGATCGAACGTTGCAATGATGCAATTTTTGGCTAACCCTGGAAATTTTGAATCAATTTCTAGGTTGAGAGTTGAGAGTGAACCTTTCAAAGAACATTATTGTCGCGTGGCCAAGACTAACCTATGCTTCAGCCTTGGTGCCAGGTTTGGCTGATTCTCATTGACTATTAGAGACTCCTTATTGGAACAGAGCCCCATTGTTTGAAGTTTGACTATTTGGAATCCAATAATTGGAAAGTTGTAAACAAGATTGTTGGGTTGGAAGAGGAAGTAACCTTCAATTGGATGCCCCTTAAGTCGATCCTTCTTTATTACACTATATTATATTTCCAATCTTGGACTGAGTAATAATTTGGTATTTCTAGTCTTTTTGTGTGTGTGTGTGTGTGTGCACGCATTTATATATGTATACTTTTTACCCCACTCTTTTGATTAATCCTGGTGTCATTTTTTCCCCACTTCTGTTTATACTGTCCATTTTTCACATTTATCCACAGATCGGGCATAATTATTCCTGAATTTTATTCTTATGAATAAGAGAAGCTTGAATCTGTTTGGCACTGGCTGATTATAGTGTAATTTATTTATTTTGCAGCCAATAGAGCTTTGGTGCTGGAAACAATTATTTACTGTTGGAGTACGTCCTCATGCACATATGAAGGTTTATATTAATCTCACTGTTTTGGAGAAAACCTATAGGAAATCAGGAGAAACTATGGGTCCAAATGACAGGTTTGTCTATTTCCACAATAGTGAACTTATTTCTGGGCAACTTGGAAAGGCGACTCTAGGTCTTCTTTTTGTGCTATTACTGAAATAACTGTGTGAAAGATTGTTTATCAATTTTAAATAAATAGCACAACTGCAATATTGCTTATATACAGCTAATACTAGATCCCTTACACCAATTTGGTTGAAACCATAGGCTTGTCAAGTACGTCATTTGATCATGACTGCTGCTGATGAGATCATATTTTATTATTAATTTTTTATATGATGTAAAAATATAAAATATTTGCTCAGTTTGAAAAGTCATCTAAAATGTTGAAGTTCTAGGTGGATGGTTAGTTTTAAATGTCTTGTGTCAATAGTGGTTTACTAATGTAAGGAAGATTACAGTTGTAATCAACCCAAGTAAATACTAGTAGTAGGCTCCAAACAATAGACTCAAATATGGACAGAAGTTATAAGTGGTAAATAAAACCCAACTTAGATCAAAACTCTGATAAATTGTAATTCAAAAGGGCTTAGTCAAGCCTGAAAACTCTGATATGGCTGAACAAAACCCCAAAATTGTGTAATACCCCAAATCTCACCTCTTACCTTAAATTGTGAAGAGGCAAGAGTAACAGGTAGGAGAGGTTAACACTAGCAAGGCTAGTAACAGTAAAATGCTAAGAAGGGAAGAACGACCCAACATATACATGTGCCACCTTCTACCAACAGTGTGGGTAGGAA
>NW_024869081.1:0-9238 GCF_013358625.1 Macadamia integrifolia
GGTTTTTTTTTTTTTTAAACAAATACCAAAATCGAATCAAGCCTTACACCGATCCCAATATCAAACTGAAAACCGAATACACGTACAAAACTAGATTGCTAGAAGGTAGTTTTTGAAACAAAAAAAAAAAAAAAAATTTGCAAATCCAAACCTTGGATTCCAATCCCACCTCTTTCCTTATTTTATTTTATTTTATTTTAAGACTAAAATAGTTGTTGATGCTTATGCCACTGTGGATCCCAGATTCTAACTCTAACGAACGGGATCCATCCGTCGGCAATCACTTAAATGCTCGAAAAGTAAACAAAACCCCTCTCGGGTGAGTAAACCAAATCTATCATATTTTATTTTATTTTATTTTTTTTGGTGTCAGAACCACTTTCTAACTTTTGGCTTTTCTTAAAGGGTTCTGATACTTGAAACTATCGCTGCACAGGGCAGCCGATCCTGATTTCCTTAACCGGATCAAGATAATTAAGAAAAAAGTTACTGCTAAATACAAATCATGATGTTAATAGCCAAATTAAAATAAACCATATCAAAATTACATTCCATTGAGGTGGATAGCAGCCGTGGCTTTTAGATTTAGAATAATACAAAAAAAAAATGTATATGTATACAGCCTATCGATCTCTAAGAATGAGACTCTTATACCATTGATAGAAAATTAATGCAGAAACGATTCATGGGGATCGATGAACATGTATAACAAACATTACAAAGACATGTTTTAGGCATACCTGAATCTATGACTGAAAAATAACAACTCCTCAATGTCTTATGTATGTTCCTCGTACAACACGATTAATGTTGGTCTGGTCTACCCTCTTTCCCTTTTGCTTTTAGGTCATTAGCCTCACTTAATGGGTCAGTGATAACTATATATATAGGTGGATAGCAGCCGTGGCTTTTAGATTTAGAATAATACAAAAAAAAAATGTATATGTATACAGCCTATCGATCTCTAAGAATGAGGCTCTTATACCATTGATAGAAAATTAATGCAGAAACGATTCATGGGGATTGATGAGCATGTATAATAAATATTACAAAGACATGTTTTAGGCATACCTGAATCTATGACTGAAGAATAACAACTCCTCAATGTCTTCTATATGCTCCTTGTACAACACGATCAATGTTGGTCTGGTCTACCCTCTTTCCCGATTGCTTTGAGGTTATTAGCCTCACTTAATGGGTCAGTGATAACTGTATATATAGGGGTGAGGGTAGGGACCAACCCTACAAAAAAATTAGGGTTTTCTCCCCATTAAAGAAACAATACCTTAGGTCCACACATAGTAATAAATATTTCATACTATTAAGGTGTGCTAATAGAATCCAATATCTCCATAGAGATCACTTACCAATAATATTGGATTCTTTACGCTTACTCCATTTGTAGTCAATACCACTAAACCGATTTTGGAAACAAATCATGGACTATGCTAGCCCACCTAATTGGAAATCTTACAGCTCAGAGTAACCACCGTTTCATTTCTTCACTTCAATGAATGGAACGAAGAAATCCACACAAAACTCTTTTATTCTCTATGTGGGCTTTTTGCCTTGCAGTTTGTCCCTTGAGAAAATATACCTTTTGCCCAAACCAACTCCTACACCTTATCCTAGAAAGTGTACAAGAATAAAGTTGAGAGACTATCAAGTTTGGCCCCCATTCGATAAGAATCCAAGGCTTTCATTTTTCCAAAAGTCAGTCACTTAATAATTGGAGCCAAAGCTATTGATTTCTCTTATATTCTTTGCTTACTAAGAGTAAGCATTGGTTCCATTCTTCACTTTCATGAATGGAATAAATGAGTTCGACACAATCTTCTTTTCTTCTCTATATGGGATTCTTGCCTTGCAGTTTTGGCCTTGAGAAAATATGGCTTTTGTTCAAACCAGTTCTTAATCTCTTACATTGTGAAATTGTGATATGCTTTGCTTTTGTCAATTCTATCGGATACTTGCTTCAGATTATAATCTACTTTGCTTTTGTCAAGAGTAAGAATAAAGGGAATATGACACTGTAAAACCTATCTTGATGGGTACCTCTTACTATAAATTTGCTTACTGTGAATCCTTCTCACTCTCATCTTCCAATCCCTCTGTCTCTCTAAATTTCATATTGTGAATCCATCTGTCCACGAAATTTGCCATTGTGATTGTGAATCCTTCTCATTCTCATCTTGCAATCTCTCTATCCCTCTGAATCCCCTATCTGTGAATCCTTCTCATGCTCAACCCATCCTGCTTTAAAGATAAGCTATAACCACTTGCCATCCCATTTGAAACAATGTTTTGCTTATTGTTCATTATTCCCACAAGATCATGAAATATATGTTGATGATTTGATCCATCAATGGATGGCACATGGGTTCATCATTCAAGCTCAACCACCCCCAACTAGTAGATCAGGAGGAAGTCATCTTGCAAAGTCATTAGAAGAAATAGGACATAGGTATTTCAGGGAATTATTGTGGAGAGGAGATCATTCTTTCAAGAGGTAAGAGAAGATTATTTGGGCAACATTGTGGCATGCAAATATTTCAGGAAGGGCAAGTGATCAGGTTGTGTGTGTGCATGTGTGTTCAGAAAACTGATTCATGGACATATGAATATATGTCTTACTGTCTGCTGAATTCCTGTAGGAGCTGTTCCATGTACCGCGAAGGCCCTTGTGAGGGGATTTGTTTGCAATAGAAGCTGATGGGAAAGAAGATAGTTCAGCGCACAAGCAGAATCCACTGAGCTTTCTCACCTAGTTACCTGTAGATTTCTCTTCTTTGAGTAGCGAGATGATCAGAAGCCCTGGTACAGAGGTGCTGGTTGCAAATCCTACAGAAAGCTATTTGCATGACTATATATTTGTGTTCATTTAGATTGGTTGATGATACTTACTGCTTAGTTTCAGAACAGTAATTGATTTAGGTTGTTACAAATTCAGGTGTGGGGCAGAAATCACATATCTCTGCAATTTTTATGTCTCTATAGTTAATATACTTGTTTTCTCACATTGTGACCAGACCATAGTTTCACTTTCCTATCTACTGACTGATGATCATATATGTGTAGGTTTGACATAATATTGACATGGAAATCAGAAGGCAGTGTTCATTTTCCCTTCTTGACAGATAGCTATGGCACCTAGGGAAGAGCGAGGGCAAGCTGTGGCAGCAACTTCATGCCTCTTGTTAAGTTTTCTCGAATTCTTAACCCCTTTTGAAGAATGACCTGCTCAGACATATTTTGATGGCAACCCGAATGAGATTTTTTTTTTCCTGAGATCTGTGATGGAAGTAACTTCAGGCCTCTTGTTAAGTACAGTTCAACACGTTCGGCCGTGACCCGATGGATCAACCCGTGACTTGGAGGAGTATCTAATGTACTATTGTCTTGTTGAGCATGCAGTTGTAATTTTGAGGTTTTTCGAGCTAGGGTTTCAGAGCGAGTTTTCTCACTGTTGTTTGGTTGTAATCTCTCTTCTACATAGTGAAAGATCTTCTTCTTCACCCGAAGACGTAGTACACCACATCGGTGTATGAACCTCATTAAATATTTGTGTGTTGTGTGGATTTGTGTTTGTTAATTTTCGTATCTGTTGGTGTTGATATAACACCTCTTTATCTTGACTCAAATTGATGATAAAATGATTTCCAAGATTGAACATAAAGTTACAAGCCTTCATAATACATTAAAGTCAAGTTGAAGGTAGAGTTGTTGGCATGATGTGGCCTTCATACCTTGTCACCCTACTTTGTTTCTACACGTTGGTTAAGGAAGTTCCCTATCTAATTAGGAAACTACCTGATGGTGGTAGTTATAACGGATAAGAACACTGATAAGGGTATCTAGTCTTGGAGATATGAAAACACTCATCACCATCAACGAGTGAATTAAGGAGAGACCTAACAAGACTAGTAATTAGACCCTTGTTCAAGGGTTGGTAGAATTCGTGAAATCACTTGCAGAAAAAGAAGTGATCGTCGGAATACAAAAGAAATTGATCAAAGATGGCAGTGCAATCTTCAATGTTCTTATGGCAATCAGGAGGTAGAGTGCATTTACCCATTAATATCTAGAACATGATTGCATGATCTAACAAGAGTTTTCAGCCTTGTTCTGTATCTTGTCTTTTATTTAATGATGTCGTTTCTATTGTTTTATAAGAGATGGTAATTGATATGTCTACCTTTTGACATGTCAGTTTCTATACCAATTATATTCATAATTGCTTGATGCTTGCAATTGATAAAACCATCCAACTTTACAACTTTGAAATGGAAGAGGGGAAATAAGCCATCCCACACACTTGTTGATAGATGGTTGTGGTGCTGAAGGGAAGCACTAGGCAAGCTGTGGCAGCAAAGTCTTAGTGGCTAAAAAGAGTTGAATTCCAGGATCTATTCAATGAAGCATTGAACAAAATAGCAAGTGTCATGGATTGCACGGAATGTTCTCACAATAACCCTGTTTGGTGCCAGAGATGTTGAGTATTGATGTCTTGTATCCAAATTGTATCTCCTTATTTTCCCTTTTAATCGGAAGCGATGGGGATTATTAGGGTTAAGAGGGAATTCCTTGTAAAACAGAGGCAAGAGGAAGGGAGCTTGTAACCCTATTCTCCATTTCTAGTCAAACTGCTCTCATCTCACCGTGGATGTAGGCACCTTGCCAAACCACATATATCCTCGCGTTGTTTGATTGTTCTTTCTTCTGTTACATTGTATTTTCTGCATCGTGGTTAGGTTTCAGTTTCTATGAAAGATTCTATATCTTTCTGATTCTGAATGTTTGGAGGATTGGTGTTCATCACCCTACTGATCCAGTTGCAACAGTTTGCCTCTCTCCTCATTTGAACATGAGATTGTGCTTCCCTCTTCATCAGATTGTTTGTCTATGAAGCATTACTTCAACTTCTTGATCCCTGGACAAGATTATGATTAGCTCACAGCATCAATTTGAACTCAAGATATCCTAGAAGAGTTGTTGCTTATTTTGTGTTGTTTTGAACCTACTCCCACTGTTTAAGCTGAAGCACTAATGAGAAATTCTTAATGATGAAAAATCAGTTTTCTGCTGTATTGCCATCCTAGCATTTCACAATTTTGTAGGATTGCCAGATTTCCTAGAGTTCTGGTGTTAGGAAAAAGAAAAAAAGAAAAAAGGAAAAAATTAAGCAAGAAATATTCTGTCCAAGTCTGAGACCAGCCCTCTCTCTTCTCTTATATAGTTGATTGTTAGTCCCAACTCTGGATTTAGAACTTCCATGTATATCAATTTAGGTTTCCTGAGGTCAATTATCTTTGAATAGGTCCTGTATCTTCATTAGTATGTGTGGTCACCAACTTACAAAATCAGACTGGTTAACCACATTGCCAGGTTGTGTTGTGATATGGCCTAATAATACCTTTAATTGTTCAGCAATCATCTGTGAATGGCAGAGAATCAGTTCCAGTTGAAACAGCAAAGATAGTACTGTAGGAGTCATAAAACTAGTGATGATGCAAAGGGGCCATTGACTCTGATCAGGCTGAAATCAGATAATTCCCAATTGTCATGAGATCCATACTTGGTTTCTTATGCTAAGTAAGATTCATAGTCAGGTAAGGTATTTGAAGGCCTTATCACATGTTGAGGAGAACAGCTGTCTGTTTGGTGTTATGGTTTGGGCTTGGCCCATTCCTGGGATATAATTGACAATTCTCTCAGCCTGGATTTCCAGTGTGGCCCATATTTAAACCCAGCCCATTAATTATGTTTCATTGCATTATGTTGTCTTGAAGATGTGTAAGTTGTTTGCTTTGACTTTGACCTAATCCTATTGAGTTTTCAAGTCAATAAGGCTGAGGGGATATGAGAAAAATAAGTCCTCAAGCGGCATAAGTGGATGAAGTAATCTTCTTTGCTAAGAAAATGTGGTGGGTTATGAAGTTGGGTCCAACAACTCCTAGTGGGGCTCACCAGAGACAATATTTTAGATAGTTGACTACATGGGTTTATGCAAAAACCTTTGGCTACATCCTTGGACTCTTCCCCTGTGGATTGTGACTCCTAAGTATTTCTTTTCTATCTCTTCACTTCCTATTAAAAAGAAAGGAATTTTTCATTCTTCTAGATGTTACCAATGACAAATTGACAATTACCATATCTTTCCTCCATTATGCTTTTTTACACCCTTAAAAAACTTTACTTCCTACTGAACTTTATGTTAGCTTTTGTTTTATAATTTAATAATAATATAAAAATATTTCTTCCTTTTTTTAAGTGTTTGGTTTTCTCAACTAGTCAGATTTATTGATAGCATGCAACATGCTTTGGATAAGGCTTGTCCAATTTTTCTTCAGATGCATTGATTGAAATAGAGTCTATTTCAATCAAATACGCTCTTGGGTTTTGGAATGCATCCCCTGAATGTTCATGCATACTTATTAATACTTTAGCCATTGTTATGCACTCTTTCAATCCTTAGATTTTTTTCAAACTAAACTCTATTTTGCCACTTGGGAGACTCAGTTTGAACTGAAATTTGATATTGCAAGCAAGGGACCTTGGGTTCTATACTTGACTATAAAATTTGGTTTTCATCCTAATTGCCATGCGGTGTACACTGTGAAGAACACAAATCCCTTCTAGCTGGACTGTGCAGGAACCAAGAGCTCTACTTTTTTTTTTTCTAACACTTCAAGATATTATTAAACCATGCAAGACCAAGATGGATCTTCATTTCTCTATAACCTTTTTCATGTGCAAAGAAGGCTACTTGGTCTACAGTTGCTCCCCCCCCCCCCCTCTTTCTGGTTGGCTCCCTTGTACAAGTTACATTCAAAATGAAATAACTACAATATTCGACTTAACCCCTTTTGCATTTAACTTATGTTTCTTTTAATAATTTTTATATTAACATACATCATACTTCTTTGTCTTAATCTATTTTCAGAGTCAACTCAATATAAGTAGGTACCAATGAATCATTAAAAAATAAATTATCTGTAGTGTATATTAAGATGAAAAAAAAAACATAATTATCTGACAATATGAAACATTATTATGATAATTAATGAAATACAACATTTGAAAGTAGGTATCAGTTTTTTGTAAGTTTTAAAAATGTAGTTGTTAGTAGTGTATTAGCGTTTATTAATTATACACTATGATATGCTCATAAACATATAGATTGGTCAATAAATAGCTCAAACCTGAAAACCTGCCTAAGACTAACTTTATTAAATCCCACCAAGTTTAGAATCTCACAATTATGGGAGGAGCTTAGGTGTGATGTTGGTTTTCTTGGAACTAGCGGTCCAACCAATAGGAGGGTTGAGACAAGGTGATTGTGTAGCTACGAGCTGCTGTCGCTTGTGGAGACTTGCTCTTGTACACTCAGAGAGGAAGGTGAGACCGTCGGCACTTATGCAGATCCATCCAAGCACTCGAAAGGACCAAGCAAGGGGCATAGGGAACTTTTCCAAATGAACGAGGAGAGAGATAGACATAGAACTGCTGAGTATACCGGTGGCATACCTAGCATTTTCGCCACAATTATATATAAATTGTAAAATAGATATGATATGCCCCACTTTAGATGTATTTATGCCCATTTGTTTTTATTGGAGTACAAGTTATAGACATTTGCACATGATGGAGATGTGAGATCAAACACAACAATAACAAATTCTCCCATCCATTCAATTGTCAACAAAACTAATCTCTTTAGATCAAGTTTTCATGGTGCATCGTGATCCCAAACAATAGGGGGAGAAATAGGGGGTCACGCTTAGACCATCTCATCATTTAGCCATCGGTGCAGGAAAACTTTGACCAATCTCTTTTGTGCTTTACTTAATAAAGTTTTGTAAGCATTTAAGTTTTCTCTTATTTTTTTTTGTAAGGATCGACGGATTCATGAACTTGCAAGTAAATAAGAATATTGTCATATATTTGATGATTCCAAAAAGGCTTAAGAATTTAGAAATTAATGTATCAAAAAAATTTCAACATCTCACAGGATGTGTGTGTGTGTGTGTGTGAGAGAGAGAGAGAGAGAGAGAGAGAGAGAGAGAGAGAGTGATAGAAGCTTTGGTTTCTCTCATTGTTTCCCTTTTTAGGTAAGAAGGAAATAAGGGTGGGGGAAAGTGGACAGAACTCACATGATCTACAACATGATAATTCACACTCATTTGAGTTGAAA
Source organism: Macadamia integrifolia (assembly GCF_013358625.1). Classification (NCBI taxonomy): domain Eukaryota; kingdom Viridiplantae; phylum Streptophyta; class Magnoliopsida; order Proteales; family Proteaceae; genus Macadamia; species Macadamia integrifolia. The sequence goes on from NW_024869081.1 coordinate 8,195, forward strand.
TGAAACATTTCTACTTTACTATATATAACAAGAGCTTTAAGCAATTACTTTCTTTATGTTTGGCACAATGGAAAGGATAATTGAAAGTATTTTGACAAATACGGGATCCATGGAACATAAATATCTACCAAAAAATTGAAAGTATTAAAATATCTACTTATCCATTAAAAAAAAAAAAATCTCAATTGACTCGATAGCATTCATGTTCAATCATAGAACAAATCTCTCTTTCTTTCTTTCTTTATTTTTTTTTTATTTTTTATTTTTTTTTCTAATGTGTGTGTATGTATGTGGTAGAGTAGAACCAACGAAAAACTCTGCATTAAGCTATCCTTAAATTGACTTCTCTTCATATAAATAGAAAAAATATTAACTTGTAATTTTTGCATTAATGACTGAGGATAGATAAATTTAATTTTATTATTATTATTATTATTTTTTTGGTAAAAGAAAATTTATTCACAATGACTTGAAGAACTCATGGATGAAATATCATATTGATCTTGAATCCATTGATTAAAATTGGCCCAAACTGTCGTGCATGTTAGAAACAATTTGACCTAGAATCAACTTGATCGATTCAAATCATGCCATTCTCCCCTAGGCTGTGTTTGGTAGTACAGAGAAGAAAAGAAAATAAAAGAATAAAGTACTGATTTAAGAATTTCTCTTTGTGCTTGGCATGTCTTGATCTAAGAGAAGGTTCAATTTTTTGAATTTAAAAATTTTTCTTGAGAATTATGTAATTTTCTTCTCAAAAAAAAAATCTTGTCAAAAACACAAGAAAACATGAAAAAATACAAAAATTTTTATTTTCTTTTATTTTATTATCTTCAAATGGTTGCAAAATATACATACTTTTTATATTTTCTCATCATTTCCTTTCTTATCTAGGTTTTTTTTTTTTTTTTTTTTTTTTTTAAACAAATACCAAAATCGAATCAAGCCTTACACCGATCCCAATATCAAACTGAAAACCGAATACACGTACAAAACTAGATTGCTAGAAGGTAGTTTTTGAAACAAAAAAAAAAAAAAAAATTT
>NW_024869081.1:9258-13197 GCF_013358625.1 Macadamia integrifolia
TTTTGGCCTTTTTTGACTATCAAACATAACCCTAATGCACCAGCAAATCAACCAAGCTTAATGAAAAAGAGAGACATCATCAGCTAGCCAGACGTGAAGGGTGACAATTCTTCATGTATGATGTCATGACGACATATGTCTCTCTTTTTTTCTGAAAATATCTCCTTTTCTTTCACAATTACCCTTTAAACACACTTTAACGGTAGCATGGAGAGGCATTTAGGTTTTGGGGGGGGGGGGGGTTCGATCTGATTTAGGTTTTGGGTAATCATCCACCGCATGATTAGCATAACCGATGATCATATGAACAAATGATCATATGCCACTTGGACAGTTATGCTGCTGAGTCCTCAGGTGAGAGGGCGCACCCCAATTGAATTGGAAATTGGAATCCTAACAAAAAAAGCGAAATTTAAAACTCCCAGAAAACGTAATATTCGAAGTCAAATCGTCTAGTTTGACCGGATAGCTAAAAGCAGGCGGTGCTTTTGATGCATTTATCCGAACATTTTTTTTTAATTTTAAATGACGAAAATACCCCGACAAAGAATTCATTTGGAGGCAATATTGGCTTAATTCAAATTTTTTTATATTGACACGAAAACCCTTCAGCATTGCAACAAATACCTATTTAATACTCATTAAGCAGACCCTCCTTGTAACAGAAAAGGGTAATATTGTCAATCAAGCCGAATACAAAACGTCGTCTTCCTGTGGCCCACTGAGACGCTTTAATTACTTTTTTTTTATGGAAAGAAAAACGTTAAAATGCTTTTAAATATAACGGTTAGCAGTCAATAGACTCAATACACGACAGCTCTAGGCGTCAAAATGAGTACGCAACTGATTATTTTTGTCGTGACGCAATTACCCTTGCATATATTGTCTTTATCCACGTTTTCCTCATTAACAATGGGGGTAATTTCGACTACGAGTATTTAGAGGAGTAATACCTAACCTAAGAGTTGGGGGGGTGGGATGCTTCTAGAAGGTCTGCCTGTGAAATCGGTTATTGTAACCAATGGGAATTTGACACGTAGATGGATAATAATCGCCCGCAAGGTTGGAGCTGGAGAGAGTAAAGGGACTCGTGATGAGCGGAGGATGAGGGTATCAACGTGTCGGCAATAAGCGTTGACCAGCTGAGCCTCTTTGTGTGAAGTTTAAATTACGATATTACCCTTTTAGAAACTTCTCCCTTATGCGTTTGGTCACCTAACTTCTGTTTATGTTTCTCCCTTCCCGTTTAGAGGGGCTGGAAATTCAATCTACTTATTAAAATGCCCAAATCTTTTAGCTGACGAAAATGCCCCTCCAGATCTGCATGTTTGGGAAGAAGAAGCCGGATCAGCTCCCACAGTATGGGAAGGTTTTAGGTATAATCTTATGACAGACATGTGTCTTTTTGTTGTTAAAAATATCTCTCATACTATTATTAAACAGTGTTTAAAGGGGCAAAAATTGCCCCTTCACCATGATTATGAAGGGAACATCATTTCCTTTTCTAGGTTAGAAACTTTCGAAGCTATTCTGCAATTTCATCATTTTTTTCAAAAGGACATAATAGTAGGGGTTGAGGTTGTAGTTTTTTTTTTTGAGAAAATTGCATTGCCACCCCTTGAACTTTGATCCTTATTCAACGTCACCCCCTGGACTTTTCGAAACGTTAAAGCCACCCCCTAAAAGTTCAAAAATTTTCAAATCAGTCTCTGCCGTTAGCCGACCGTGTGAAATAAATGAAAACCTGTTAGTTTTTTAACAATATACCCAAAATACCCCCACCTATTGTGAGAGGACAATATTGCCCTCTCTTTTATATGCTTCTTCTAAACCCATCTCCCATCTCCCATCTCCCATCTCACTCCTCTCACTCACTCGGTCGAACAAGAAGAAGAAGATCAAGGTACGGTAACCTGCAACTCGATCCATCCCTTCGACGTGCGATTCTATTCCCTCCGGCGTGCGAAGCTCTTCCCTCCTGTTTGAGGTGGCCTAATCCATTAGCTTCATCTTAGCATTTATTTTCTATGAAGGAACTAAAATCATGTCCACCTCAACCAAAATAATTCAATTCGAAAACAACATTTCTTGCCAAAGTCAAACAAAGGATTCATCAAATATGAATGAAAAAAACCAAGCTTCAGAATCCCAAAACTCCTTACCTTCCACCACGGTAGATGTACCCTTGACTGGCCTTTCCCCTAACTCCCTCCGTTGCTGCTACTCTGAGCTCCCATCCTGAAATACAGCCTTGCCGACTCTAGCGCACATCGCATCAGTGCCGATTCCTCGCTTCCCAGCTCAATCACCGCCGCATTATGCCTAGTAAGTGGACCAGAAAGTGCCTCCACTGACCTACTATATGTTCCTACTGGTGCTCCATCATAAGGTATAATGTCTGAAAGCCGAATTCTTGCAACTGGTGCCATTGCAACAGTTGGCTCTTGCAGCGGTTGCACAATGGCAATCAGTTCCGGGCCCATAACATGGTGATCAGGTGGTGCTAGACGATTCATCTGTGCTGCTACCCCGGACGTCGACGGAGGTAAGGAGAGCAAGCCGAGAGATAGCTGCTGGGATTGTAAAGAAGAAGAAGGCAACCTCATTGAAGAAGAAGATGGAGGATTGTTCGACGGAGGTACCGTTAATGGAGACGGAGCCATCGCAGACATTGGCATCCCGGTCACAAGCATCAATCATCTTAGGGTTTGAAAATTGCTGAAGTTTCCATTGCTTGTAAAGATAAACAGACTCTGATAAGTAGGATTCGAGCTCTGCAACTAAATTATAGATTCTTTCCAGGTTTCGGATTTTATTGGTTCCAATCGAAAGTGGAATTTTGAGGTTCTAATGAACTTGGATTTCCAAAAACAAAAATTAGAGAAGAACCTTTTAGCGAAGCTAGAGAGAGAAAGTGTGGGAGTTCCGCAGTTCGTTTCCCCTGCGATGGGCGGGAATAGAATCACACGTCGGAGGGATGGATCGAGTTGCAGATTACCGTACCTTGATCTTCTTCTTCTTGTTCGACCGAGTGAGTGAGAGGAGTGAGATGGGATATGGGTTTAGAAGAAGCATATAAAAGATAGGGCAATATTGTCCTCTCACAATAGGTGAGGGTATTTTGGGTATATTGTTAAAAAACTAACAGGTTTTCATTCATTTCACACGGTCGGCTAACGGCAATGATCGATTTGAAATTTTTTGAATTTTCAGGGGGTGTCTTTGACGTTTCGAAAAGTCCAAGGGGTGGCGTTGAATAAGGACCAAAGTTCAGGGGGTGGCAATGTAATTTTCTCTTTTTTTTTTTTTAACAAAATACAAGAGAAGAAGAATACCTCTTCTTCTACATAATTTTTTTAAACCAAATTGGTGTACATACATAGAGTAGTATTGTATGACTACTTTGGGTTGCTCCAATTTTATGTCTAATTTTAGTTTTGTTTCACCTATAATATTTATTGTTTTGTTGATAGAGTATGATTTTTTTTTTCTATGAAAAAACTTACATAATAAAATGCAATAGTGGTTTTCCACTTACTTACTAACCTAGGGGAAAAAAAGAAAGAGAGAGAGAGAGAGAGAGAGAAGAAGAAGAAAAAATATATATCTAAAAGACCCATGTGTGTATTTTTTTTTTATATATATCAATACTTGATCCTTTGTTCTCAAGATAGAAGATCTAAAGATTTTCCATTGAGGCAATCAAAAGTATTGGTTATGGTTTTGTTTATTAGCAATGATATCAATCCCATGGATGACTAATTTAGTCACATTCTAATCCATGGATGCCAAAGTCGACTTGGGTTGAAAGTTGATATTTCTCCTATGATCAAACGGTGACGAACAATAGATATACAAGGTTTCAGAGCCACCTAGACTTTTGAGCTCCACTTGGCAAAGGGAGAAAAGGGATTGTGATAGAATCTACATACATAGTCT
>NW_024869081.1:13217-37233 GCF_013358625.1 Macadamia integrifolia
TTTTTTTTTTTTTTTTTCTTCTTCTAATTACCACACGTTTCTTGAGGTGAAGGTCCCTTAATTGCCAACTCGGCTACCCCTTAGAGTTATCACATTTCTAATATGATCATGCTAATGAATACATCAATATGACATAAAAAAAAATCTTAAAACCATTGATAAATATGTAGAAAATAATGATGATAGTATCACAACTCTGAGCACCGAGTTATAGGTTTACATACTCCAATCATACTTTTCACCTTACACCATGTAGTAGATCCAATAGATAACTTAAACAATAATTTTATTTAGATTCATTAAAAAAACCACTGTGAACAAAAGAAAAAGAGGTTATTAGAAAGTTAAGAAAATAATCTAAATCAAAATCTGGTCAATTTCTTCAGCATTGCATGGCTTCATTAAAAAAATAATTAATCAGGTAACACACACCAAAAAAAAAAAAAAAAAAAAAAAAAAAAAAAAAAAGAACCTATGCCCAGTTGATGGAAATGAAGAAAAAGAGAGAGAATTTAATGACTTACTAAAATAACCAACTTCATGTAGTACCTTGATAATTAAGAGAAATGTCTATTTCTTCAACCTTCTATGGTTAAAAAAAAAACACACACACACACTTATGCAAAAGGGGAGAGAGAGAGAGAGAGAATTTAATAACTCGATAAAATAACAAACTTCTTGGTAATTTAAGAGAAAATGACATATATAGCATCTAACCGAAAGAACTTATTTGGAGCCACCATTCTCACTTAAATAGTAATAAAAAAAATTAATGATTCCATTGTAGTGATATTAAATGGCTTATGAAAGGATTACGCCATTGCCATGTTCTTATTGTTTTAGTTTCCTCATGATTAACTTAGAAATAATAAATTTTTTTTTTTTTTCGTGAAAGTAAATAACAACTAGGAGGCTCGAACTTAAGACTTCCTAGTCTTTCTTCCCACCACAACTCACCAACTACACTAGGTACACATCATGTTAGTAATCATTTTACAAAGTGTTAGTTAGACATTAAGATTGTAAACTTTTTATGTCATAGAGGGTGTTAATGTTTGGAAAGCACTACCAATGCATTGAGAACAACTCATTCCTAAACCTATTGGAGGGATGACTGGAGGAAAAGCATGATATCTTAGCATTAATTCATACTTAAAATGAAGGTAACCCTGAGGATCATCTACTTGCTTCTAAGGACTATGTTGATACATGATTTTTTATTTTTTTTTGTTTGCTTCCTACCGAAAAATAATCAATGCAAACAACTTACTTTTCCTTTTGCCACTCAAATCCCTTTCTTAAAAAAGGCTCCATTTTGAGTGAGTGAGAACGGAATATATATCTCCTTGTAATATTTTTTTTTTCAAATGAACATATGATGTCAATAAAATATTTTTGTATATAATTAATTGAATTTCCTAAATATTATGGTTGCCTATGAAATTAGCTGGAAACACATAAGTAGATAACTTTCTTTATGAAAATCTCCTCATGGCTTCTATGACATCATAGTCCAATCATATTTTAGATAAAATCTTTCTTATTTTTTATTTCACCATTTTATGTGATGATGCCTATGATCCATGACTAATATTCAATAGGTCCATAATGGTCTTAAAATCAATGCTCATATGGTTAATATATTTAATTTCTTAATAAAATATTTGAAATGTTAAATGGAAAATGAAGATGATGCATTTAAATTTTATTAGCATAATCAATAAATTTTGAACTTCAAAGTTTTGTGAATTTTGAAGGAAGAAGAATGAAAGTTTCTTGCTTGACTAGCTATAGTTTCCAAGTGGCAATTCAATTAGCATTTAATCTGTGTGCGGAGATATTCTATATATCACCTTATACTCATGCAAAGTTTCTAATTCTCCACATGTTAATTAAATAATGGTCTATATGATTGAAAGCAAATTTACCAATAAAAAATATTTTATATTTGAATTGATGAAAATACAAGCTAAGATTCTAATGTATGCATGCTTAGTCTTATGGTTGAGTTGGGTCTCTAAATTTGGTCCAGAAAATACTTTATATATCCACCGATTAAAATGATCAAATCAACCATTTATGTGGCTGAAGAAAATCTATTAAATATTGATAAAACTATTTTTTTTTTTAAAGGAGAAGCATGAAATAAGGTGAAAATTAAACAAATTCTACTCTTCTAAAGTTTGTATTTTCTGATTTGAAAAATAAGATAAAAGTAAAGCCAATTTTTTAAATGATGCCCTAATCATACCCTTATGGTTTAACCATTCAAAAGTCACAGCTCATCTGAAATTGATTTTCTAATCTGAACATCATTCTCAAAATTAACAAAAAAAACAAAATTAATTTCAAGAAAAAAAAAACCCCACTATAATTTTTAGGCTTGTGGCTTTTTACAAATATGTTTGATTTTCTCCTTAAAATTGGTAGTGAACCGGAGAAAAAAAAAAAACCAGAATTCGACCTATTAGGGGTCAACCTTTGGTTTGCTTATAAAAAAACTTGGATCCAGCCAAATTTCAAGTATAATTAGGTTAGATTGGACTATTGACTATTATAATTATTTTTGGATGATCAATGAGGGATAAAAATTCTAACCTCCCCATTCCTTGAAAGCAACATATGGTATGAAGGGGTGATTTACCCAACCAAAAAAAAAAAAAAGTATGAACGGGTGTGGTGGAGCAGTTGAGGGAGACACAGTGGTGGAGGCCGAAGGGCTAGAAAAGGTAGAGTGTGGAGATGAGGCATAAGGGATGAGAAAATTGATTTAAGGGAAATATTGAAAATAGAAAAAAAAATTTATCTCTCTTTCTCTCTCCTCTTTGAAAATGATCTCCATATACTTTGCATTCCAGCCCCTCATTGGTTGAATCATTAAGAAAAGCAAACAGCTTGCCTATCCCTCTCTCTCTCTATCTGATTTTAAGCTGTACCAATTAATAAGAACCCAAACATTATATATTAAACATGAGGTATGTCAAATGTAATTTTTTCAAATATAAGGTACCTAAGTTGTAATTTGGCCTACTTTTTGTACCAATGACCAAATACTCAAAGGGTAGGATAGAAATTTCATCCTCCAATTATATTATTATTATTGGTGGGTAATCCTTATCTACAGAATTTAGCACAACTTAAAAAATGATATAATGCCACCTCATTGATTCATGCTGTCCGTCCACTTGATCCAGGTCAAGGTAGGTAGTTAATCCTTTTCAAAAGAGAAAGGGCATTATAGTAAGATGAATGGCATCATGAAATATTCCTTAGATTCAGGGGCATTTCTAGAAAAGACATGTTTTTGTTCGATTCTGAAATATCCTGAGCCTGTGTTGGACATTTTGGGAAGAGAGGAGAGAAACGCGTCTCTCTTCTTTGAATCTCTCTCTCAAATTTTTATTGAAGACGAAGTCACAGGAAAGATTATAGAGAGAGAGAGAGAGGAAGAGAAGGGAGTCACATGCTAGAGGGAGAGAGAAGTCTCTGCGAAAGAGCTTTGACCCTCTCTTGTTCATAGCGTGTTCACACCCTAAATTCCTTTATTCAACCTCTTCTTCCCAAGCCTTTCATTTGTTCCATTAAATCACCTTTGGATCTTTGAATCCGTCTGGGTTTCCTTCAGATTGCTTTTCCTACGCGGTGGAATCTGAAAATTTTGGTGGGCTTTCTATCTGTGTAATCTCTCGTTGCTTCTTGGGTTTTGACTATTTTAGAGGCCCAGTTCTTTCTGTTTGAGCTTTAAAGAAGGATTTTTTTGGTTTCTGTTCGTTTCTCCAGCGTTTTTGCACGAAATTGGGTTCTTGAGGTTGTGCCCGGATTCCAAAATTTTTGCAAAGAAACAAAAAAACTGCAGCCTTAGATTGGATCTCTTTTCGCTTGATACCCCCTTCAAATCTTGGCTTTTGATTTGTTGGGAGATCAGAAGAATTGGAAAATTATAAGTTTTGATTCATGGGGAATTGCTGTGCGACGCCGGTGACTTCGTCGAGAAAAAAGAAGGGTACGAAGCCCAACCCTTTCGCTATTGATTATGCTGCAAAAAGTGGAAACGGAGGTGGAAACAAGCTAACTGTCTTGAAAAATCCGACGGGCCGAGACCTTGGGGTCACATACGAGCTGGGCCGCGAGCTTGGTAGAGGTGAATTCGGGATCACGTATCTGTGCACCGATAAAACGACAGAGGAGGCATTTGCCTGCAAATCAATCTCAAAGAAGAAGCTGAAAAGTACAATAGATATCGAAGATGTGAAGAGAGAGGTGGAGATCATGAAACATTTACCCAAACACCCAAATATTGTGAGCTTGAAGGATACGTACGAGGATGATAATGCCGTCCATCTCGTGATGGAGCTGTGCGAAGGCGGGGAATTGTTCGATCGAATTGTTGCTAGGGGACACTACAGCGAACGGGCTGCCGCAGTTGTTACTCGAACCATCGTTGAAGTTGTTCAGGTTAGATCACTCAGATCCCATTCAATCTCTCCATTTAATGACGAAAACTTCGTATTTAATTGTTGATTCCTAAGATCTCACTCTGAATCTGGTTCATTTGATTTGATTTGCTGTGGGTTTAGGGTTGTTTGTTTCTTGATGCAAATTTTGGGTTTTAACATCAAGAGAGCTCTAATTGAAGGCTCCGAGCTCCGTTCTTTGTCCATGTGTGTTGGTTGTAATAATGGGTTTCCACCCATAGATGGATGTTTGCTTTTATTTGTTGACAATGATTTTGATCGCGCCAAGTAATTGAGGATCTTGGATGATCTAGGTTTAATGCTTGGATCTCTGGGAATCGAATCTTTAACTGGTGAATTCAAGTTCTCACCTTTTTGCACGGAATCTATTTTGGGGATTTTCTCTTTATGAAATCCTTCTGAGTCCCCAGACCACAGCAATTTTACATTTTTACTAGTGATGGAAGATGCATATTCACGTGTCAATTACAGAAAAAATGGAAACATGACTGATTTTGCCTTCCTATTACAGCTCTTCCTTAGTCTGCGTCATCTTCTGGGTTATCCATGATTCTTTATCCAAGGTTCCCACTAAAGTCCTGTCACTTGATCTTTATTCCTTATCCTATATTTTATTTTTCTTTCCCACCCAGTCTTCTGAAACTTCACTATTGGCTTTGCTTCCATTTTCTTTTTTTGTGTCATCAATTATCGTTCCAACTTTATGATTCTTTATGGCATTATATAGGTCTGTATCCATGTTAGAAATTCTCAACAAGTTTCAACACTGTGATCCTAGTGCACGGTTGGAAATAACAAGTACTGGGAATCTAGTATCAGTTGCTCCCTTTCTGGTTCTACTAATAATAATTTATGTTCTTTTGGGGGGTTGGGGGATTTAGGACTTTTTATGTTTGGTTATTCTGTATTCATGTTGTTCCCGTAAAGTTGACATTGGTCTCCTTCCTTCCCTGCCAGATGTGCCACAAACATGGGGTGATGCACAGGGACCTCAAACCTGAGAACTTTTTATTTGCTAACAAGAAGGAAACAGCTCCTCTGAAGGCAATTGACTTCGGGTTATCTGTATTCTTTAAACCAGGTAATTATTTGTAGTATACTAGTATTGCTATTGCCTTTCTTATTTTGTTCCATATCATTTGATTTGGTGAAAATATCCCCTAAATCATGGCCTAAGTTTTATCTTTTTCCACAGGTGAGCGGTTTACAGAGATAGTTGGAAGTCCTTACTACATGGCTCCAGAGGTTCTGAAGCGAAATTATGGCCCAGAGGTTGATGTCTGGAGTGCTGGAGTGATCCTTTACATTTTATTATGTGGTGTCCCACCTTTCTGGGCAGGTACTTCATTTCAGACAGTTTCTCTATTTCTACCGTTTATTTTACTTGGGACCATACAGAATTACAGATTATCCAACTAGTGCACATTGGTACAGTTTCTGAAGGATTCATAAAATTTGGGGTATAAGATATGTGCATGTTATTTATTTATTTATTTATTTTTTGCTTTTGGGGGGGGGGGGGGGCAGGGATGGTAATCCAATAAGAATTTTCTGTCTCCTAAATTCTTGGGACTGAATCTAAATTTCATTTTATCACTCACTCCCCCTCATTAATAAGTGCATTCTGATTTTATGCAGAGACTGAGCAAGGAGTTGCACAGGCTATCATTCGCTCAGTTATAGATTTTAAAAGAGACCCTTGGCCTAAAGTTTCTGATAATGCAAAAGACCTTGTGAAGAGGATGCTTGATCCAGATCCAAGGCGGAGGTTGTCAGCTCAGGAAGTTTTAGGTAATGTTCAGTTCTTGTGAAAGTAGTGTCTTTTCTTAATGTAGTTAAGACTTTTGACTTAAAATTGCTTCTGTTGAAGCAAGTCTAAGTGTAAATCTGTAAAACTTAAAAGTTTTTCTGTCCTGAACTTCTGAATGCAGATCATCCGTGGTTGCAAAACGCTAAGAAGGCTCCAGATGTCAATCTGGGTGAGAATGTCAGAGCAAGACTCCAACAATTCTCCGTAATGAACAAGCTCAAAAAAAGAGCTTTAAGGGTAAGGACACAGCTTGTGGAACATTATCTATCTTGTTTGGGTGTTATCCTATATAAATATTAGAGCTCCTTGATGATTGACATTGAGCTGAAATTATCATTTCCACAGGTGATTGCAGAACATTTGTCACTGGAGGAAGTGGCTAGAATAAAGGACGCATTTGAGATGATGGACACTGAAAAAACTGGAAAGATCAACGTTGACCAGCTAAGAGATGGAGCAAAAAATCTTGGCCACCCAATCCCTGACGCAGACCTCCAGATTCTAATGCAAGCTGTAAGTACACCCCATTGTTTTCCCGGCATCTATTATTTTTCTTTTTGAAAATTTGATTTTTTTACCCCACACATTTTTCTTTTCCATTTGAGAACCTTCTAATCATAACCCTACCAATAATTTCTATGGGATTTGGGGTACATGATCTTATTTACTTGTATTGATGGGCTGTTGATGAATGGCAACTGTGTGAATGTTTGTAAGCAGTTGAAAAATCATGCATAAGACTATTGATTTATTTAAGATCCTGCTAGTTCGCATCATATGAAGGGGTACCTTTGTTCATTTGGAGTTTGAAACTGGTTTTTACAGGCTGATGTAGATGGTGATGGAGCACTGGACTATGGAGAATTTGTTGCTGTTTCAGTACACATGAGAAAGATCGAGAACGATGAGCATCTTCGTAAAGCTTTTGGATTTTTTGATCAAAACCAGAGTGGTTACATAGAGATTGAAGAGCTACGAGAAGCCTTGGCTGATGAAGTCGGTAACAATGAGGACGTCATCAATGCCATTATGCGCGATGTGGACACTGATAAGGTCGGTGTTTATTATCCTTATGCCATTTTTCCACATATATACATGTGTATTGTGTTTATTATAATCCAATCTGTCAATCATTCAACTATTGCAGGATGGACGCATTAGTTATGAAGAATTTGCTGCCATGATGAAGGCAGGCACAGATTGGAGGAAAGCATCAAGACAGTATTCTCGAGAACGGTTCAATAATCTGAGTTTGAAATTGATGAAAGATGGGTCATTGCAGGTAACAATGAATGAGGGTAGATGAAACAAGAAAGAGAAGAAATAATTTTGAAAAAAGGAAAAGTAAAGAAAGAAATTCATTGTACTTTTGTTGTCGTCAAAATTCTTTTTTTTTTTCTTCTTCACCTATTTCTTTCTTTCTTTTTTTTTTTTTTTTTTTTTTTTTTTTTTTTTTTTTCCTCATATGAGATCCTTGAATTTCTTTTATTCTTTCTCGCATCTTTTATTCTGGGTAGGGGGAGAGGGAAGTATAGTAGGAAGGGAGATGAGATTGTCATATGTTTCAGAATGGGCTATATGTTAGCCATTTGTATTTGATGAGGGATTGCAGGAGAGAACTGAGTTTAGAATTAAGATGTGGGAAGATTGTTGTGGCTGTAAATATGTAATTTGGCTCACACGCCCTTTCATGAACAAAGTCATATGCATTGTTACTGTATGTAGTTAAGGTGCTCATCACTTCCTTCCCCCCTAAAAAAAATTAAATAAATAAATAAAGAAAGAAAGAAAGTGAAAACACCCACAGCCACACCCACATGGGAGTAAAGGTTTTGTTCCATCACTATGCCTATATGGTAAAATAATCCTTTGTTTTTCTCATCCCTGTTTTTTCTTATTTTGCCACCTGCAGAACACGACACATGGACAATTTTAAGATCAACGCACTGGATGTAATAATCCTCATCCAACCTTGACCGTTGGATCCTCTGTTGTCCATGTGTCGTGTTCTGCAGGTAGCAAAAGAAGGAAAAATAGGGAGGAGAAAAATAGAGGATTTTGATCCTCTTTTATGTGGGTTGGCAAATGATGAAGACCAGCCAAATATATATTTGGTTATTTTCCTCCAAATTTAGTGTACATATCTTTCTATTTTGTTGTGGATGAGCTTGGCTCTGACTTTTCTTCTCGAATGGGATTGGGAGCTGAACATGGTCTCTTTTTATAGCACATTCAGTTTTATTCATGGACACAAGTTAAACAAACGGAAGTGAAAGGACATATATATATATATATATATATATTTATATTTGGGGGAAAGAATGTTACCTCGTCCCATGACTCCTATGCCTGGACACAGATGGGGCGAGCATATTCACAGCCTTGCCCATGTGAAATATAAAATACCTACCCTGTTGATACCCATGTGTGCCCTTAATTGGCCCCTGGTCTTCCCCTATTTATGATTAGTCTCAACTGTTTCTAAAATTTGAGCTCTTGGAAAAAGTTTAATGATTTATTCTGTGGATGCACTTGTGAGGATGACCTCAGAACTAAGGGCGTCCACCACGCAATAGAAATACCCACCCCCAACAGGGTAAAAGATAAAAATAATCTAGGGTTACCATTTGAGGTGTTCAAATTGTCAAAAAAAACAAGCCCACAAAACTCGTTAAGGTCACAATTGGGAGGAGTTCAGCATGTCTTGGTTATGTCAAAAAATGAGTTAAAAAATTGTGTCAGCCCTATGAAATGAAAAATCTCACTTCTGTTGGGTGCCTGCATATGTACTCTCATTGATCCTCCATTACTGCAAAGACCATGCAATCCTGCAATGATCCCCTTTCTTAAAATATATAAAACCAATAACTGAAAATGTAAAAAAAAAAAAAAATACAATACGTGGAATGCATTTGAATTTGAGTTAAATTTGATACATGGTTGACCATTACATATATCTAATAATACAAATTAATTGCACATCACATTCCCCCGAGACAAAGCTAGGTGTGCACTCAACAGATACCATAATGAACTCCATAGACTTTGAAAACGATAACATATTTTATTCCATAGATTATAAACTTATCTATAAGCAACCTCTCCACCTCCCCACTCCCACCCCATTCTCACCCAAAAAAAAAAAAAAATCTAATATTTGAATTGGCTTTAGATTTTCTTTAGTCTGTAATCATAGATTTGTGCTTGAATCGACTGTTACTAGCTTTCTACTACTAAAGGTCATTTCTATTGGCTTGAACTTTGATTCTTGATCTTTTCTTCTCTTTCCACATTCCTAACCAATCTTTCCTGTAATTGGTTGTACCCATAAGGATCGAAGTTGGGAGTTAGTTTAGGGGGTGTTTGGTTTGGTAAATCAAATGGTGCATGTATCGGATATGAATGTCAATCTTTTGATAGACATTCTTCTGAATTATGTTTCTTTCTGAAAAATCGTTTGGTTGCCTTAAGGCTAGTACATGTTTCTCGCGGGTTGAGATAGTGGTTTCCATAGAGAACGTCTTTTTGCTTTCTCCTTTTATACTAGGTGGTAAAAATGTTGCTCATATCTGAGTTTAAGTGTTGAGGTAAACTCAGATTTGGAACACATCCTTTGTAATATGGTCATTCATGGGAAGTAGGATGCTCACTTATGAGGGTCATCCTAGTGGAACCAAACAACTCAAAAAATTAAGATTATCATTCTAAAGAATGTCATCCCAAAGATTTACTGAACCAAACATCCCTTTAACTTATCAAATTTTATTTAAGTTTTGTCTTTCACCCAATCCTTTGGCCTTTTGGGTCTCTATGAATAATAAATAGACTTGAAGTAGTGGGATATGATGGGTCTGATGACCATATGTTAATGGATTTGGATTAACAATAAAGCCAAATATCTAAAACTCTGTTCACAACTGGATTGGGCCTTAAAGACATTACCTATCCTTATGGATCAATAACTAAATGAACAGAGCTCAAGCCCAGCCCCAACAATTAACTGATATATTCAAAGGATTGCAGCAGCAGTAGTCGTTTACTGATCTTATGCAGTGCTGCCTTTTGTGTCAACTGGTGCCTATTTAGCTTCAAACTTGTGCTAAGCCAGCCACTCATTGCTCTGTGTTATCTGGAAGGCTGACTAGTAAAAGTGCAAGCATAATTCTCTCTCTCTCTCTCTCTCTCTTGTGTGTGTGTGCACTCTTGAAAAATGTTAGCCAACTATCACAATGAATTGCGGGTCCAAGAAGTTCAGAAGAAATGGATGAAGCTTCATAGGGGAAGTTGGTATGGAGGCTAGTGGGAAAGCAAAAGGCTTTTTGGCCCATGATTGTAAAAGGAAGCTCAGGATTGACACAAACGACGAAGCTTCAGTCAAAAAATATGACTCCATAACTAGCTCCATCAGATTTGTTTTGTATTGTGAGCAATCCAACCATAAGGAGTGGGTTCATGTCATGCGGTTTGATAATTTAATAGGTGAAAGAATCTTGCCGGCCTGGCGTAGGGTATATCAGACGCACAGACCAATAGAAGGGCATGTGAGGGCATCTTTAGTGCACACAGAAGAGGGACAACACGATTTTTTTTCTCATCCGCACCAATCTGGGAATTTCCTATGCCAAACTGACAAGGTTCTTTTTCCATATACACTAATATTTAGTGGCCAATTTGTGCAAAGAATATCAAATGTCTTAAACATTTTTGGTTCGGCAACTTGTTTTTTATACAAAGAAAAATGTATTTCATTCACAACGGATTATTTGATGACAAGAAATTCTGTTGAAACAGGCACATGTGGTCTCCTAATTGAAGTGCAGGAGGCTCAAATGAAGGAATGGAGCATCAAGGAAGTTTAGAGCAATTTTGTAAATTTAGAGTACTTACTTTTTAACCTAACAACCACCTCATGGCCTTGGAGTGTTCTCCCCCTCTTTTTAGATGTCTATAATTTTCTCTTTATCAATCTTTTTGGCTCAGGGCCTACGTATAAGATAGTTTGTTCTTTTGACCAAATTAGCTTATAAAGATATGATTAACAAAACTTTTATGTCTATAAGTAATCCTAACGACAATGTTCTTATCTCTTTGCTTCAATTTTAATTTCTTCTTAAAAAAATAAAAAATCCAATCCACCCTTCTCAAAACCCTACCAAAGTGGGCTCAACTCATACAAGATTACAAGGTTGCGACCACTTTTTTTTTATTAAGTGGTTACAGTATTGTCAGCATCTAAGGTGACAAGTCATAAGGAATAGATTAGCAAGGGTATTAAAATTGCGTTGCATCTGCAAGAAAAATAGAAAATATAGAAACTCTTATATTAATTCATGAAGGATAATTCTACAATAAGTTGTGATATTTCTTTTTTGCCTATGTGGAATAGATTTTCAAGATATGCGTTTTATGGTTAGCTATAAAGTGCATTACTTTCATCTGTTTTCTTTTGGGTATTCGCATTACTTTAAAATATATAAATTTGGCATTCTTTTATTTCGAAAAAAAATTCAACTACCTTACAAAAATAACCAAAATATCATTTCTAGAAGAGTCTAGACTTGGGTTGGTCATTCTTGATGGTTGTAATAAACATCAATAGTCAGTACCAATTTTTATGCAATAAGTGGTTGGAGAGTCAGGTGATAGTGTATTGTAAGGGTGTTTTGGTAAATGCACTTCGATACATTCGATGATTCTAGACTCTTTCAATACTTCTTTCCTAATAAATTTTGGTCATTTTTCTTCCTTTTATTCTCCTTTTTCGCCAAAACCCTAAATAATCAACTATACCCTAAGATTTTATTTGATTTCAGAGTATTCAACTGAAGTTTCCGTTCTACAATAGAGAATCGCACACATTCTTCGATGAATTCACTTCAGAGAAGGATCTTCTTGAAAATAATTTGTCGCATGTTGTAGAAGAAGATCATTTTCTTTCCACGACTTAAACGACAGATCAGAGCCAACATGATGAATGCAAGATAAGGCTTTCCATACCTTTCAACTCAATATCGATAGATTCATCTAATTTCTTGTTTTTATGCCCCCTTGAGGGATTTCTACTATTATCTACGCTTATGTTACTATTTTTTTCTTAGTTATGAGCTTTCAATTTTCACAGGCAAATTTGATATTGAACATGGATTAATTATGTATGTATCTACCTTCTTTGTGGGTTTTATATTTAATTTACACATTGTGACAATTTTAAATCACAGTGCCAATGGTTAGATTTTCAATCCTGTTTTCTATAGAGCACATTTTGATTTGTTGCTTCCTTTATTAATTTAGCCATGTTAGGGGAGATGCTATATCTTTTCACATCAAACTGGTCTTAGTATATGCATGACCTAGATACTTGTAAGGGAAAAGTTTTCCTTCACCCATGAATCTAGAGTCCTCAGTACTCTCCCTATATGTGGAGGTCTGAAATGTCCTTCAATGTTCCTAGCCACATATTCAATTGCATTCTTCAATGTTCCTAGCCACCTATCCAACTACAATGATAGTCATCAGTGAATGAATTCCTCTTTTTTTTTTTTTTTTTTTGGTAGAAGGAATTCCTCCTTCAACATGGATTAAGGAAAACTTGGTCCTACATGTAATTTGTCTTCTCAAAGAAAAAGAAGCTTTTGACCTAAGATTTATCATTTTGTCATTGCATCCAATGGTTTTTTTTTTGCTTTATGATCAGCTAGTTACCTATATATCCTTTTGTCTATGGATAAAGGCCTAGATGAAAATAAAGTTTATGTGAAGTTTCTCTGCATCTATTGAAGTTGTTTCTTACATCATTAAATTTGTTTTCCTCATTCTAAACAATATTAATGGGTGTGTTAAAGAGTTGAAAATGGAAGGACAAGAAAAAACAAATTTAACTATCACTTTGGTGTTTCAAACATTAACCGCGCTTTGCTAGGCAAAAGATGGCTTGAACTCTTAACACCATAGTAATCAATAGCAAAATAAATAACAAATTATAAATCATCATAGTTAAAGCTATCAACAAGGGAGTGTACAATATTTAACTTTTCTTTTGATTCATTTCACCCCCTATCCTTTTCCCATGCCAAATAAAGATTTTGGTGCTTGTATTTGTTTGTTTTTGTTTTTTTAAACTCCTCAAAGGGGCCAAATATGTTAAGACCCCGAGGGGATAAACTGTAGAACAATAACTAACAATTCTTCAAGAAACGAGGAGACCCAAAAACCCTCATAAGGATAACCAACTACCCACTTAGATAAGGAATGGGCTACAATATTCTCTGCTCTAGGACTAGGAATGTGCCAGAAACAACAAAAATCAAAACTAATCTGAAGGACTTTAATATCCTCAATAACTGTCAAAATTTTCTAACAGAGATTGAGAAGGTTCAGACAATAAACAAAGAACCAGAGATTGCATGTTTGAAACATACATTGGGAGTAGAGCCTCTCCCACTGCCACAGAGGAAGGTGCCACATGCTTAGAAGCAATCGGCCTGAGCTCCCCCTTAGTACTCAAAGTGAAACATCTGAGACCCATTGCTTTCATTCTATGAGAAACAGCCACATACGTACATTTAAAGTCGAAAGTAAGGAATCAATACTACGCATTTTGTTGTATATGGTGTTCTTTCAACTAATTGCTAATGTTAACGCGTTTTGTTTGAAATGAAATTCTTTCTACTAGTTGCTATTATGCATTATTGTATGGGAAGGTCCTCTGTGTGTGTTGCTACAGATTTCGACTCAATTCAGACCTGCACACAACAGACAAGAGAGTGTCCATCGGAGAGGCTCCAATGGATGAGACTCTGATGCCTAAGTTAGTCTTGGATTCAATATTGAAAGAGTAGTGGGAGAGGGAGAGAAAGCGACATGCTTTTCTTAACCTTCCTTTTCCCTTTTATAGGATAGCTGTCATGAAACCCTAATCCCCATAAGGGGGTGGAATACCTTATTTGCCCCATAAGGGGGTGGAATACCATATTTGCCCTGTAAGGGGTGAAATGCCTTCTTTGACCTTGTGGGCAGGTGCTTTTGCTTTTGAGTTTGAGAGGTCTTTTGATTTGTGGTTGTTTACCATGTGTCCCCCGCCTATTGGTGAAGTTATTTTATGGCGTATCAGTGTGTATTCATATTATGTTTCATCATCAACTATTTTTTTATATGTATTTTGAATATTTGAATTCACTACTCTATTTTTTGCAATAGATAGTGATCAATGATGGCGTGGGGGAATAGGAGAAGTCAAAAAATCGTTTATGCTTTATATCTACCTTCAATTAAAGGATCAAGCAAATCTATTACATAAAGATGTGGCTCAGACAAAGGTATTGAGGTCAGTGCAAGTACTCAAATACGTAGGATCTGGCTCACCTCCATAGAGCCCAGGGACTAGTGAGTGATTCTATGGCAAGGAGGACCCAGACACACATCCCTAGGTCACTCCAACCCTAGGATCACTCTCTGGTCCCTAGGTTCTATGGAGAGGAATCCTATTCCAAATACGTATTAGAACTAAAAAGTCTCTCATATGCCCCTCCCATTCCAACCTGAAGCATACCTAACCTCCTCCCTTTAAGTATTCAAAACATGGAATCTCATTGAAGAATATATGACCATTAAAAACCCAAGGGAGGAAGCATCCTATAAGGTGCACCATATGGTTGAGACAGATTACCGTATCTAACTAGTGAGTTATCCAGGTAATCTTCCGCCCATCCATTGGTTAGATTGCCAAATCATCAGTTCACATGGCAATAAAACTACTACATGGCAAAAAGGCTTCCATGCAAAGGCATCACAATGAAAACCTTCTCACTTTTTATGGAAAGAACCAATAACCTCATCTGCCCAAGGTGGTCTGCCTGGTTAGGCCTTTCCGGGTCAGTATCAAAACCAATACAAAAGTATGGTCGGACCATCTTGGATTTGAAAGAAAAAGCTTTAAACACCCGCCAATTCATCAAATTAAATGAGAAGTATCCATATATAGTGGGTGGAAGAACTGAGACTATCATCTTCGTCCACCAGTCCTTACAGCCTAAACAAGTCCGCCTATACTTATCGCCTATTCTTGTCAGAGCCAAATCACCTATTACCACGTGTCAAATTCCCTTGCTTTCCCGCGCCTTTTTTTGCTGACATGGCTAATTTCCTTTTAATTCTCATATACATAAGAGCCCCATCAGTCATAGCTTGCATTTGCAAGCTACAGAAAGCGAGAAACGAAGCTCTTGAGAGGTAACGACTTGGAGACTCTCTTTCCTTTCATAATCTAGGGTTTCTCTGCATTGCTGTTGGTTTGTTTTATTGTAATTTTTGTTTAAGGAATTTCACTGTAAGTTTCGATCGGTGTTGTTTATGGGTTGATATATCAGTATTAGGGTTTTGTAGCTTAGATTCTGTTAGGGCTTATGCATATTGCTTTAGGATCGTTTTTTGCTAAATTTTGTGAACAATATTTCAGTACAAGTTTCGATCTTTGTTGTTTATGGGTTGATTATTGGCATTAGATTGTATTCTGTTCTTTATTTTAGGATTTCTTTGTAGCTCAGAATTTGATAAATTAGGGTTTCTATGCATATTGCTTTAGGATCGTTTTATGGTAAATTTTGTGAACAATATTTCAGTACAAGTTTCGATCTTTGTTGTTTATGGTTTGATTATTCGTATTAGATTGTATTTTGTTCTTTATTTAAGGATTTCTCAGTTCCTCTTTTGATGCTCCTGTTTGAAAGTACATTTTCTGTACGCTTTTATTATGGTAGGTAGACTCGAGAGAGATTATTAGTTTTGTGGGGATTTACATAGGGTTTTCTTCTAGATTGAATTCCTGGATGTTTCAAGATTTAACGGTTGAGGGGTTTTTTTTATTTTTTATTTTGGGTTTCTAGGGTTGGTATTTTTTTGGGTTCTCTGAATTATGGGTTTATTCATTTCTATGTTTTTCTAGATGAAGTAACCTTGTGACCCTTTCTTGGGTTTTGCAGGGTTAAATTCGTATCTGATTCTCCTACTGGGGTTGATATTGAAAGATTGTAATTGAAGTTAGATTTCTTAGTTTCTAGAGATGGTAAACAGGAAGAAGAAACAAAAATCTGTTGCTAGTAAACCAGAAGTTGTGGAAACCAGGAATAATGAGAACACAAGGGGATATGGTGTGGAAAAAATGAAAGAAAAAAACGTAGATGATAAGGCTGAGGAAAAGAAACCTACTGGTTTTATTGAGGTTGATAGTGTGTCTAAAACTGTTTCTAAGAAACAGAAAAGAGGTGCGGACAGGGAGATGGCAGAGGCGTTCTTCCTGTCCCCTGAAATTGGGTCATCTAGACTCCGCCCGAGGAAGGATATACCTTCCTTCCGAAGGGTGTTACTAAGTTCCAATGATTTTGACAGAATCGTGGGGAAGAGGGTGAAAGTATTCTGGCCAGACTCGAGGAGATGGTTTTCTGGTCGGATAAAGTCGTTTGACCAGGAGAAGCAGCTCCACACTGTTATCTATGATGACGGTGACAAGGAGCATTTGGATTTGATGCAAGAGCGTTTTGAACTTGAGATTTTTCCGAGTGAAACATTCATTTTATCCTCTAGATCAGAGCCCAAGTTTCCAGATACTGGTGAGGGGAGTAGAGACTCTATAAATGAGGGTTCACATATTATAGATGATGCTGAAACTGTAAACACAAAGATGAAGCGGAGCATGTCATCAAGAGCCCAAAAAAGGACGTCAAAGAAAGAGGGGTTTGAACCAGAGAAAAAGTATGCTAGGATGGTAAGTGAACCCTCAAAGGCTGCCAAAGGAAAGCATCCAAAGCTGCAAAGTGGAAAAGATACTGATAGTGATGAAGTAAGTGAAAAAATTGAGCAGAAGATGGCGACTGGTGAAATCTATATGGACAAAACTGTGGGTGCTAGTTCTCAGGAACATCACAATGAGGCTGAACTGCACACTGGTAAAAAAGAATTGGGTTCTGATGGCAGTGAGGTAAGTGGAGAATCTGCAAAAGTGGATGCCACTGAGGTCAATGATGTTAATCCATTTGAAAAGAAGGGAAAGATCAAGAGGAAAAAAACATCAAAGGAAGCAAAAAAGGGCAAGGCAGAACCAAAAGTCAAAAGAAATACTGAGGATGAGAAGTTAGCGCACTTGGAGGACATGGAAGCTGATGTGCTTCCTGAAATAGTTGACAAGAAGAAAACCGTTGGAAAAATCACTATGGAAAGATCTGAAAATCTTGATGATGGGAAAGATCAGACAGGATTTGATTCAAACCAAGCAAGTGGTGGAAGCAAGGAAGCATCTGAAGTTCAGAGTACTCAAACAAAATCTCTTAATAAAGAAGAAGATCCCGAGGTTCTTGGTATACAGAAAATTGAGAGTCATGAAGCTGCAGGAGATAAAGTGGAGCCAGGAGACGAGAATATTTTGGAAGAAGGAAGAGAGGTGAATATTATTAGTTTGACAAACCAGGAAACCGCCTCAGATGGGGGGCCTGATGCAAAGTCCTCAGATTCACAGCCAGTATCAAATGCCAAAGCCAATGAAGAGGAAAATCAGGATAATGTGGAAAGCCAGGAAGAACCTCTAATAAAGATGCTAGCAAGGGCCAAATCTAGGTAAATGTTCTTGTATTGAAACTAATGAAACTAATGAGTTGGTTTAGAACTGAAAGTTGTGTTTCTGTACCTTTTATTTATGTTTATGTCAATACTTTTGGCAGGAAGTGAAGTGCTGGTTGACTGAGAAGGAGCTTTCACCTTCCTGATTAGGTCCGTCTCTTTTTGGTCTGTTTGGAAGTTTATTTAGATGCATTTATTTTGTTTCTGAAACTTTTCTCATTGACAGATTTTTTATGGTCCATTTACCATCTTTTGCTGTTACAATTCATTCATTGCTCATGACAATAATCAAGAAAAAAAAAAAAAAGAAAAAAAAGAAAAGAAAAAAAGAATCTGTTTTGACTTTCTGTGTATTTCAAGCTAATTTCCTCTACATTGTTTTGCAGTCATTTCACTTTGAGCAGAATTAAACCCTTTTCTGTTTGTGTGTGTTATTTCTTCAGTTGCAGCTCTCTGTGTTTTGGTAGTTTGTTTCTTACTAGTTAGAAATACTGTGATGCATTCTGGGTTCATAGGAAGATATGATCCTGCTTTTATGTATATGGTTATGACTCATGAAAATTTTACTTTGTGGGTACTATTCTTTTTTGATTTTGTTCTCATCATCCATATTGAAAGTGCAATTGACCAAACAATTGACCAAATTCATGGTGTAAAATGGATTGTAAACGACAAAATCTTGTTGCAAAGTTAGTCTTCTTCTTCTTCTTCTTCTTCTTGTCTTTCGTCCTTGAAGTTCCATTTTGATGTTAACAGAATTTGTTGTTGTTGTATGCAATCTGCCTGTTGCAAGTTGCATCAGTTCTAGATTTGGTCATGTGCTGTCTGGATTATTTTCTATATTATTGTACATTCTGGTTCATAGAAAGCAGTTGTGGTTCTAGACGTTCTTGTAAGCTGTTGGATTTTCCCTTAGAGTCTTATACTGTCTAATTCATGCACTTCTTTTACAAGAACTTAGTGGTGCTTAGAGTTTAATCTGTGCTTGGACTTTCCACTTTGTATTATTGGATCAGTCCTATTTGATGCCAATCAAGATTGGATAATGCAGATAGGGGATTGGCCAATCCTTGAAACATTGGCTGGATGGATTCCAGTAGCAATGGCAAATTATTTTTTTGGTTCTTGGTCGTTCTAAATAGAATTCCCATGATTACAACTTGAACAAGGGTCTTAGTTCACCAGATAGTCTAAACCCAACTTACACCCAGAGTCAGATTTAACTTCAAAAATGGAAAATTCTTCTGTTTATCTGAAAAGAAAGGAGAAGGAAAGGGGGGCACGGGACGAAAGGAATGATATGGATTTCCTCTCACCTAGAGGTGAAGAATGAAAATCTTAGTCCCCATAACTTGATGGGAAGATGATCAAAACTATCTTTTGTTCCGTGTTCTTAGAAATATGAAAAATTATCTATACATGCAGTTAGAAATTTAGTGATTCCTATCCTTCAGATATTCAAAACATAAAACAGAAACAAATGTCCTTCCTAGAGGGGTTGGGTTGGGATCATAGTTGTCATGGTGTCTAGGTGACCCAAGGTGTTGGAGGGGGCCTAGATGTACCTGGACACCATGGCGTCACCTTGACAACTATGGTTTTAATGAATTTGGTTGTACGTATAATTTGAGAGTAGTACCCTTTATCGGTTTCTGTTTGGACACATTATGACATGGGTTGGGCTTAGTTTAGAATTTTATTGCTTAGTTGTGGTTTTAGGTAATCCTATTTTGAAGGAAGAAAACTATGACAACATACTGGGGCACTTTTGGCAAGATGTACATGATTTTGGGTTTATAAAGATGCAACTCTGTACATTATTCCTTGTTTGGATAGACAGCCCAACTGCAAATCCAAGTTCCATTCTGTTGGAGGAGATGAGTCAGATCAATGTGGTTATCATTTGAACTTGGAAGTGTAGGATTTAACTGTGGTAATGGTGGTAGATCTTTTCCCATGAAGTTCTCTGTGTGGGTTCATGGCTGATGCCAGGGAGCAGAGTTGTATCTAAAAATTGAAGAGAAGGTGAAGCTTTGGGGATTGGGCAGAGAAGATGGAGCTTTGTGGATTGGGCATTGGGAATAGTTTGGATTTATTTTTTGTCCTAGCTTTATGTCTACATTTTTAAGTGAAGGACCAATTGGCCAGGGATTTGAGGCCTAACTGATCCTGTCTTACTTGTTTCAATACCAAAACTTTATGCAATATTGTGTGCAGTGAAAAAAAAAAAAGGGACTTACTAACAGAAATGTGGCAGCTCCGTTTCCAAAATCTTTTATACTTTCCTTGGGCAAGAGTGCATTCATCCCTGATGTATCAATATGCTGCTTAACAGCTATATTTTATTTTGCTTAAATTCCTATTTTCTTTTCTTTTTCTTCTATACCCTCCAACCACCCCCCCCCCCCCCAAGGAAAAAAAAACATGTAAAGGGACTTATTAACAGCCATTGGGGTTCCATTTCCAAATACTTTTATATTTGCCTTTTTCCATAGTGCATTCATCTCTTGTATACGTGTGTATATGTTTTGCTTAATGGCTAATTGGCTATGCTTTCTATTGATGGAGACTATTATTTTTCCTCCTGGATGGTCATTCATAGCTTTCTGATTTTGTGCTTATTTTGCCACTAGGCTCCATAAGTTTGCAAATCTATACGGAGAGTTTAATTATACTTGGATAATTGTTATGTGATTCACTTTTTCGTGTGTGTGTGTGTGTGTGTGTGTGTTTGACTGATGATATATTTTCCCCCACTATTTCTGAACATGCTAATTTTTCTCAGTTTCTCTATATCTATGATGATGATTAAATGGAAGTGCTCCCCTATATCCACATTTTCCCTTGATGAAAGATTTAGTAATCTGAACTTTGCACGAAATTCTGGAAGATGGGTGCTCCCTTTGCAAGCTCCTTTGCAAAGGTTTGAGGGACCTTGTTTTCATGCTAGGTTGATAACAGGCATTCTGA
Organism: Macadamia integrifolia; assembly: GCF_013358625.1. Classification (NCBI taxonomy): domain Eukaryota; kingdom Viridiplantae; phylum Streptophyta; class Magnoliopsida; order Proteales; family Proteaceae; genus Macadamia; species Macadamia integrifolia. Next base: position 34,080 of record NW_024869081.1, read on the forward strand.
GGGAAGTTGTGGATTTGTTACCTTTGTTACCAATGATGAAAGATTTTAGTAATCTGAACTGTGCATGAAATTATGATATATTGGTGCTCCCTTTGCTAGCTTATTGCATGGTTGATGAACCATGTTCTCATCACTTGTTGATAGCAGGCAGTTTTAAGGGATGCTTTTGCTGTTGGCTTTTGAAGATACCCATGATTGTTTGGGTTTAAACTTTTTAATCTTTTTTCTTTTAATCCAGTTGTGCTGTTTGTCATACAGTTTGAAGTGTTCTGCATCTATGTTCTTTGTTTGATGTATTCATTGACATGAAAAGCTTATTATATTGTCTATAATTTTGGCGTGGCAGGTGATTCTGTTGTGTTTGCATTGACATGTTTGGAGCATCGACTGGAATCAGTTGCTTGGGATATTTCAACCTATACTGGAAAGTAAATTTAGGAATTATACATTTATACTCCATTATTCCAACTTTGGGATATCAGTGAATTTTTTTACCCTTTTTTTTTTTTGGTGGGTATGCCTTTGCGCATTTTGACGCTTGAAACTCCATCCAATTTTGGAACACCTGTTGTCTATTTATACTCAGTTTTTGCTCCAAATTGCATGGTCATGGATTCTGATACCTATGTCATTTACCGTTACTGTACAAATGGGATTTTATTCTCTTTCTCTGCCTCTCTGTCTCTCTCTCAACCCAAGTTGTGCTATTGATACTTGTAATCCAAGTAGCCTCTTACCATTATAGGTTCTGGTTTCTGAAGTTTATATATCAAAATCAATTCATGGAATCTGAAATGTAATTGGCGATTCCTTGATCATGAGGTCATTCTGCATCCAAATGATGACAGATGCTAAAGCTATCTCGGCCTATGGGTCGATATGGTTTGGCTTCATGTATACCTCAGAGTCAATAGATACTCTGATTTCTTTTATCAGAAAGTTTTGGTCTGCCCGTTCATTATTTTTTAGGTAGTTGATTGATTATAAGAAAAATTATGAAAATAAGGACATTTCAAACACTTGTATTACAAGATGGGAGTGTTTTTTTGGAGACCATGGACCCTAGTTATTAAATTCTTCGAATTAAACGCGAAAACTTTGGCCAAATAGAATTTATCGAATTTTACGAATAATTTGGTCCAAATCTGAATCAAATAAAAAATTCTGAAAAATTCTCGAATTTTATAGATTTTTTTAATATTCACCAATAATTTGGCCAAATCGAATTTTATCCGAATTATAACTGAATTTTATCCCATGTAAAAAGAAAAAAAACTTTACCTTAGCCCCTACAAAATAGTGTGATTATTGTGCATTTATTATCTTAATGTTACTTTTCTTCTTTTTTAACAAAAACGGACAAAGCTTATTTTTCCTGAGGTAATTTCTCACACTTCTACGAACTAATAATAATAATAATAAAGCTTTCATCCCATTTTGGTTTGACTAAGTTTTACAGTCGTTACTTTCTCTAGTTTTTAAGGTGAATATGCATAGTCGGTGACGTGGGTCTAGCTGAATTTGTGCTCAGTCCCTCTTTCTTTGATTCAATTATTTAAGTAATAGAAAATGAGTTTAGAAAAAAAAAGGATACTAAATATAATATTTTTATCTTTAAAATTTAAAATTTTTATTTTTATATCATTTGTATGTTATGTACATATGATAATTGATAGATTATATGAAACAATTATTGCAAATTTTGTCAATCGTGTGGATAATTGACAAAAATAAGATCGATTTTTTATCCGCTTTTTAGTTTTGTAAACGAGTAATTCCCGAATCCGAATTCAAAATTACCTCCGCTTTTTTGACCGATATTTTGATCGAATTGTTGAATGAATAAAATGAATTAATCCGAATAATTCTTCATCCGAATAATTCTCAAATCCGAATTTAATAATTCTTCATCTGAATAATTCCCAAATCCGAATTTAATAACTATGTAAACAAATAATTCCCAAATTAGAAACATTAGAGAGAATCATTCCGTACGATTTATTGGGCTGACGTGTGTTCATAGCAGAACAACTTTATCCTTTCAAGATCATTCCTAAATAGGGCTTTAGTAGTAATCTGCCGAGAGTTGAGACTGATACTGTATCTGATATCGATACGGTTTTTTTTTTGTTATGATTTTACTATTGTAGCAATACTGTTCGTACTAATCTATCAATATGGGATTGGTCAAGAATTATACAATAAAACAAATAGGGCAGCAGATTGGTTGGCAAATTTAACGTGTGAAACTTGATTACTGTTTTTTTAAGGGTGATGTTACTTTACTTAGGAATCTTATACTTGTTTAGACAAAGCTTGTTTCCCAATTTTTCGTACATAATGTATGTCTTTTTTTTCTTGTTGAGGTTGGCTTTATGTTGTGAGGGGTGAGCATCATAATTCTTTGGTTAGGGGTAAGGTGGGTTTTGTCTCTCTCTTGAATTTTCTTAAACTTTTTTTTATGTATAAAATCATGGATTTGGCTTCTTTGTGGTGCAAGTGTCTGACGTGCATTCAATGCCTAGCAACGCCTTGGGCTATGTGTGACCACCTTGGGCTCCGTATCAAGGCATTTTTGATAGTTGAATGCGCATCGGACACTGTGTTGTGCCACGGAAAAGCTCAATCCTAAAATCATAAGGGTTGCCTATGGTCCCAATTAATAATCGAGTTAATAAATCAAAGACTCTTTCTGCACCCGATGTTGTGAGGGTGAACAGTGAGCACTATAATGCTTTGGTTAGAGGTAGGGCGACTTATGTCCCTCCCAGGTAATTTTGTTGAGCTTTTTTTTTTTCTAATCAATTATTGACTCTAGGTTCTTGGACCGATTCCGAGCGGATATGATTCGGAATCGGCAGAGACCGATTTCTGTTTTTAAAACCCTCCGTACTCCGTAGAGCACAGCAACGTCATAAAGACTGGAGATCCTCTTCTCCAACGGCTCCCCTAAACCTTGAACCTCTTGATTCGCTCTTCGCAAAAGAAACTAATCAGATACCCTTTCCCTCAGTCCATTGACTCCCGACTCCCTCTGCAACTGGGAGGCAGCGGCGGCGCCGTGGATGTGAGCGGCATTGACGGTCGACTCTGCAACTGAAAGTCTGAAACAGCGGCGCAGCAGCGGAAAAAAGGTCAGGAAAAAAAAAAAAAA
>NW_024869081.1:37253-37754 GCF_013358625.1 Macadamia integrifolia
TTCAATTAAAAGTACACATTCGTTTGGTCACCCGTACAAATGATTATTCTTTTCAGGCCAGAAAAAGAATAATGGATCAGAACTGAACCGAGATGCAGAACCAGCCCGTTTGCAATTGTCCCAGAGGTACAAGGAATACTCCAAATGCCAACAAGTATCGATGGACCACATCATTAAGTGATTAAAGATTTGTTTTTGGTAACAACAACTACCTAGCATAGTTGGTGAGCTATGGTGTACAAAATTCCCTTGCTCATCAAGGGGTCTCAAGTTCGAATCTTATGGTTGTTTTTTTTAGAAGATTTTGTTGAAGATTTCCTGCTTTCCACTCACTTAAAGCACTAAGGGCATGGAATGGATTTCCACATCAAATTAGAAGCAAGCAAAATCGTGGAAGGGATAAGCTTCATCGTCGAGAGGGAAACAACCCGGATCACCAGCTAAGGCCCCTAAATGACCGCTCAGTGATAAAGGAGGTAGGGGTGCAGAGACAGCCAGGAG
>NW_024869082.1:0-2848 GCF_013358625.1 Macadamia integrifolia
CATCTGTGGCAGCAGAAGACTCAGCAAAGGAGGAACCGACTGCACCCGGCTGCGACTGAGCAAAAGAGGGACCATGGGGCATGTCCTTCACTATAGAAGCATCAAAATAATAAGGAAAGAGGACTAGAAATATGGAAAGGGCACTCATAGGAAAGAACATACAACAAGACTTGTAGGACTCAGGGGGACACAGAATGTCTCCTCATCCAAGAAGGCCTCATAACTCCCTCCATGATCAAAAAATTGTCATCCCAGACTCCTTTAGCCAACTCCTTGATCTCATCCTTAGGAATAAGCCAGAGATAGTACATGGAGGAAGGGGGAAGATAAGGAGGGATGCGTCGATCAATGTTGGACCATTGAGGAGTAAACCGCTCCCCCAGATACCAGGTCCACCCCTCGAGGCCTCAGAATAGAACCCTCCGCTAGGATAGGTATATGGCTCGAGCTATCTTCGCCTCGACCAGGAACTCGAGATGCTGGAAAGGTCTCTAAGTGGCCTATAATTTCAAAAGTAGTAAGTACAGCACAAAGTAAGGGGAAAACTGAGAACAAGTATGACTCACCGTGGTTATCTCATTCAGAAGTGAATGAGTGATGATCCCCTGAGCAAGAGATCGACCCCCCTGCATGTGACGATTCCCCCATCTTGTGGCTGTAAAAAAAAAAGGATGTGAGTATCACATAACACCAGAAGCATGACCCCAGATGCTCATAGAACCAAGGCTGATTTGGGAAATCATTGTCACACCAACAATAGACACGAATAGGAACACAAGGGGCTAAAGTAGGAACATGGGAGGATGGAGGGATCGGAGGGATAGGGATGGGATTAAGGGTGAGGGAATAAAGGGGAGAGGAATGGGAGGGTCCCCATTTGGACCCAGGAGGTTGGATCTAAAGAGATTAGTGAGGTTGGGGGTAGGCCAAGTGGGCAAACGGAGAGGGTTCGATGTGGAGATGGGCCAGGCTAAGTGCGAGTTGGGGTGGGGACGAAGGGTTGGGGTTAGACAACTCATGGGTCTATGAGTTTCAATATGAGAAAAAATACTGTTGGGTACTTAGTTAGACGAACCCTTCATTTAAGTCACAAAGTGTTCTTTGTGGACCACACAACAAATCTCTAATATTTCTTTTACCTCCATTGGGTGGGAGGCTTGGGGAGGTGGTTTGGTCCTCCAAATATCAGCAGAAAATTTCCACTAGTTGGGAAGATATGGGTCATTGAGTTTTGCCCAGAAATTCTCCTCTAGTGTCTGTCACAGGATATGACCAGAACAACACCAGTAGTAGATCTTGGTAGTTAGTAAAAATCCTCCTGATATGCTCCGAAATAGATCAATTAACATACAGAAAATTAAAGAAATAAAAGGGGAAAACAGAAACTTATGGAAGGATGAGAAGGGGCAGAAGAAGAATGATGTGGATTCACCATCTCATTGGGCCTCTCAATCCTCAAATATTTTTGGGCATCACACCCCTCAGTCAACCCTCTCAACCATAAAAGAAACTATTCAATTTTCATTAGTCAAAATCTGAGCCAAAAGGCAACAAATTACTTCTCTTAATGGAAAGAAATAATATAAGAAACTATTTCAAAAAGGAAACTAGTAGGGAAAACAGAAATTGATCCTATTTAAAATTTTTCCTATTTGAAAACTAGTTTCTTGCTAAGGGAATAAAATCCTACTTTTAGTGACTTTCTAATTTTCTTCCTCCGGCTGTATCCTTGCTGATCAAGCTTCACAATAACACAAAATAACAGCCCAATGCTGAGATTGGTAGCAAGGATTTTAAATCTTTTAGAATCTTTCCTGGGATTTCCTCTTGCTTGCTGATTAAGTCACATGAATAAGACAATACAACACCCAAACTGAAATCGGTAGAGGGATGTTTGGCCTCTATAGCTGCTTCTACAAGGCTGGACTGTTGGGATCAATCGGCTGGTCGTTTCTGGCCCTCCTTAATTCTTCTAGTCAAGGCATCTACATCAATGATCCAAGGGTTGGATCAATGGCTGTAATAGGTGGAATAAAATAGAAAGTTTGGAAACAGATTTAGCAATATCCAAAAACTAAAAATCTATTGAGCTGATCAATACCATGGATGTCGGATCTGGTCAATGGAGATGGACGTCCAAATATCTCAGCCAACTGAGGGCCCGATATAAAGATATAGGCTAGACCAGAAAATAGAAAGTAGTTTCTTAAGAATGGATGAAGCCTTAATTCAGATTGAAAGAAGGCCCTAGAATGTAGGTCAACGTTTCAAAAGATCACAAGGATCTGATGTTCCAATCAAGAGATAAAGAATAGACGAATTCAGAAGGAAAATACAACCAGTAGATTGTAAGCACAATAGTTCCTTCCACAATAGCACAACAAACTATGGTCATAGCTACAAGTGGACAACCTCAATATGCCTAAAGTTGCTGAGAACTTGAAATAGGAACAAAAGAAGAAGAGGGGGATATAACTAAGCTAGGGGTGTCAATCAGTCGGGTTGAGCTGGTCTCGATTGGGCCTAACCAGGCTTGGCGGTGTGAAATCCTTGCATTGTGAATGCTCGTTTACTTAAACGGGCTTGGGTTTGGGGGGCATGGTACGGTTTGTAATCTGGCTGATCGGTGTTGGGCTTTAATCGGGCTTAAACTGCCATAAACGGGCTATGTGCCTATTTAATTCTAAACGGGCTCTAAACATGTCTACCCTAAAATCATTTTCTTGGCGGATTAAACTATCGGCTTTAAAATTAATGGAGGATAACATTCACAATTTCGGAACCATATCCAAGGGAATCATGTTTTTAAAATGTAATCTAAGTTATAAGAATTACACTCTTTTTAACA
>NW_024869082.1:4661-37737 GCF_013358625.1 Macadamia integrifolia
GATTCATTACCAAAGAAGAACAATATATAAGGGAGAGGATGGGGGGAGCCAAAGGGGCAAGGCCTCAAGGGAGGCACAACTAGAAAATAGCCAAAGGCTCAAAGAAAAGGGGAAACATCAAGGGGGGAGAATATGGTGGGGGACAGGCCCCAAGAATCAACAATAAGCTTGTTTCTGGCAGATTCTCTAACTAGTAGTGGGTCCTTATACAATAAGTAACTAAGAAAATACTATATAACAAAATAGAAACAAAAGAAACTATGTAGTGATACTACAATATGGACTCCATTAATTTGGATTTTTTTGTTAACCAATAACATCTAGACCAAGGTTGGCCTGGCCTGGCCTAAACCAAAGAGGTTCAGTTGAAGAGCTGTGGCCTATTGAAGGGCTTGGTTCTTCTTCTTTTTACTCCCAGAGTTATTTATTCCTAGTTGAATTTTTTGTAATCAAAGGTTTCTATCTGTCAATTATTTTTATAAAAACTTTTTGAATTTTCTGCCCGGCAGCTATAAGTTCTTCATCTTTTACTATTTCAATTTTATGACTTGTAGTTGCTAATGTTTTCTGTCCTGCAACAATGAGTTTCTTTATTTTTTACTCCTGATATTTTTTGACATGAGGTTGACATTATTTGCCATTTGCCACTTATATTGTTCGTTATTGTCTTTGAATGCTCTAGTATGGAGAAGTGATCTATTGCAAATCAAAGGAGATAGAAGAGCTAGAGGTAGGCCTAAAATAACCATAGAAGAATTGGTGAGAAAGGACATGTATAGCTTAGGGTTAGAATCTAGCTTGGCTTTGAATAAAGCTGATTGGAGAAAAATAGGTTCCAAGTAGCCGATCACATTTAATTAGGATAAGGCTGAGATATTGTTTAACGGAGATTTCTCTCTATTGTTGCTAATGGAAACTAGTATCTTTGATAAGATCTAAGTTGGTTTGAAAAGTTTTTTTTGGGTCAATAAATGTATCCATTTCGAAAGAAGAAGAATATACAAGGGACAGGATGGAGGGAAGCTAAAAGGGGTAAGGCCTCAAGGGAGGCACAACTAGAAAACAGCCAAAGGCTCAAAGAAAAGGGGAAACATCAAGGGGGGAAAAGATGGTGCGGGGAGAGGCCCCAAGAATCAACAATAAGCCTGTTTCTAGTGGATTCTTTAACTGGCCCATGGCGAAGGCAACCTAACTTGGAGTTGGCATCAAAGTAGATGTCTTTCCAAATCTTATCGAAAGATTAGGAGTTGGAAGTCCTTCTATGGAGATTATGCTCCATCCAAGTATGAGAGGTTGTGGTTCCAAACGCAAGCTTCCTGATGGTTCCACCTCTCCAACATTAGGTTAGAGATAAGGAGATCGATGTGGCGCTCCCCGATTCTTCAATCATCAAGAAAGGCACCTTTTCAATTATGAGTAATCATAGTACATTTGCCTGTTTATTTATAGAGGGAAGTTTACAATCATAATATGACTAGGAATTCAAAATAGACCTAGTTGATGTAGATAAATCACTTGAGCTTATTTTATTACAAATAAGCCATGGGATGTGTTATGTATGTGTTGGGCCTTTGATCCCATGGGTTTTCTTTGAAATGAGCCAATTTAATGGACCTAAAATATGGGTAGAAATTAAAAAAATGGGATTTATATTCAGTTCTTTTATTTAAGTTGTTTTAATTCAATAAAAAAACTCATGGGGCCCATCGAGTGTAATGTCCTATATCGATTATTAGTTAGTCTGTTCTACTCTATGTTGGAGTTAGAAGTCTAGTCCTAGTTCTATTTGAAGTCTTAGTTGTAGTAGGAGTGTCTAGTCTTATTTGGAAACTAGCTCCTAGTCACGGTATGATTGTAATTCTGTCTCTTTAAATAGAGGAGCGATGCACTTATATTTCTTAGATTTGAATAAAGAAGATTTGCAATCAATTGCTTAGAGCAGCCAGGATAGCTTTGGGTGAGAAGCCGGGCTTGTTATACCCGAACCCCTTCCTATTTTAATGTTCAGGTGTGACACCAGAGGACACTAGTGCCAGTGAGTACTGGGTTGCATCTGCCTTTTGCTGAGGAAGGAAGGGCGACCCCACTTGCACCTGTTACCCATGCTTAAGTAATTGGAAGGGATTCTAGACTCGAAGGAAAAGGTCAGTTGAACCTTACACACACTAGAAACACTGGAGAAGGCCCCACTCAAACTGAGGAGAGATCTCCATACAAAGTGACCAGTTCAGCATTAACTGGCTGATGGTCACCGACAGATGGAGCATCCACCGGTGAACATAATACGGTGAGTGCAGAAGCCAATTTTGGGTTATCTCACCATGGGACCCGAGACCACACGATCGTGCAACCCAAACCCATCCACATTGATGGAACAATGTGTTAGGGAGTTGATTAATGTGGCCAAACATCTCGAAGTGGGCTGTTAGTGCTGAATAGCGGAATAACCCAATATTGGGTAAAAACCCTATAATTCCCCAAACAACCCTTAGTGGGACTTAAGTGGCTATAATAGGGCTCTTACCATTCATTTCTTCTCCTACCAAATTAGAAACAAGGAAAGGGAGAAAGAAGAGGAAGAAGAAGGAGAAGGAGAGCAAGGGAGGAAGGAAGGAGGAAGGCTAGGGCTCCATTCTTGAGGTAAGCCCATATGCTCATCTCTCCACACACACACATAAATCTCTCCTCTCTCTCTCTCTTTCTCTCTCTCTCCTTCCCATTTCACTCTTTATTGGAAGTAATGGAGACCCAACCAAATTCCACTTACCCAACCATAAAGACTACATAATAGGAGGAGAAAATTAGAGTAAGAGACCTACATTGGCAAGGTTATTCACTCGACCTTAGGTCTAAGGACAAATCCCTATGAAACCCCTAACCAAAACCCTAAGATTTGGGAATTTGAGAAAATCCTCTATGACTTAACATCCTAACCTAATCCTAAGTTGGGGAAAATAAAATTAAACCTATGTATGATGTGTGAGAGTGATTTCATGAGCCATTAATGAACATTCCATGAGCTCAACCTAAGTCTTCCCCAATGTAGCTTAACCTAGACTTGTGTATTGAGGAAATTGGGTGTATCTTGAAACCCTATGTTGATCCACTCACTAATTTCACTAAATCTATGCTAAGTGAAGTGTGTGAGGATGCCCTACATGAAAACCAATCCTAAAATCACAAAACTCAATTTGTAAACTATACAAAAGAGGGAGAAGGGAGGAATGGAGTTGGGAAATGACACCCCACTGAAAAATACGCATTTCACCACCATACACAGGGGCCATAGGGCCAATAGGGCTGATTTGGGTAAGAAAACCCCGATTTTAATTTTACCGGCTGATGGTCACCGGCCAATCGATGAAGGTAGGGACCATCCACCGGTGAAAATATTACAGGATGTGCATTCCTTTTGGATTTATCCACCAGTGAACTCACCGGCGAATGACCATCCGCCTATAATCATCCATCGGCAAACCATTTTAAAGCTAAATTTTATCCTTTTATTTGGGGCACGAGTCTTAGTGTCCCACTCCTCTTTAAATAACCGTATAACCTAAAAACATTATGCATCCTAGGAGTGGAACTGAGAAGTGATGGGAGCACACAACACAAAATCATTAACTATCTACCGCCATCTAGAACACGAGGTGAAGGGATTTTGTGTGTTTTTATGGAATGCTTGCATCATAATGCATATGTCGATGAATTTTATCATTTTACATATTATTATATTATTCCTTATGTAAAGTGTTGATGTGGCATGAGAATATGGATTATGATTGTGTATGTGTACGTGCGTGTGTGTGACTGGGGTGCAGGGTGGCCAACAGTTGGTGTCGACGGAAATACATGCTCAGGGTGAGTGTGCGTGTGTGGGTGACTGGGGTGCAGGGTGGCCAACGGTTGGTGCCGGTGGCACTGCATGCTCAGGGTGAGTGTGTGTGTGTGTGTGACTGGGGGGCAAGGTGGCCAATGGTTAGTGCAGGTGGCACTGCATGCTCAAGCTGTGTGTGTGGGTGAGTGTGTGGTGTGATTGAATTATGTTGTGGCATATTAGAATACATTAGGGTAGGATAACCACCCTGGTGCTACAATCCTTGCCAATAGGGGTTTACGTATTGGCTAATCCTCTTGTCCAATGGTCCATGGTTGGGGATGATTTCTGGTGACTGAGTTACAAAGATTCCAGCATCGTGACAGACCCTCATGCAATGTTTGATTTAGTGATGGGTATACCCTGCATGCGATGTTGGATTCGGTGTAGTGGTATTATGGGAGGGTTATTAATAGGGATTTTTCAGGTAACGATGTGGTTTCAGAACCGGCACGCTTCTGACTCGCAACTAGCTAGTATCCCTGGGGACTGATAACGTACATTCATGACTGGGGATAACACCTATGTTGTAGTAGCACTTATACCCCCTTTGTACTTAGAAATTATTGCTTAGAATTGCTTGATAATAAATGGATCATGTCATTGCACTCATATAATTGCATTCATATTGATGTGGTTGGGCATGAATATTTATACTATTGCATTTTCTTAGATTGTCATGATTGCTTGTGTGTGTTACCCCTCACTGGGCTTTGTGGAAGCTCACCCCTGTTGTTGCCCCTTTTTAGATGTTGATTTAGGAAATCCTTTGGAAACTGTGGTCAAGGTCCCTGCTCTTTACGGAGGTGACCTCTGGGATGAGGAGCTGGTTGTGCATGAGGATGGATGCGTGTACGATGTGTGTTCTTTTGGAGCACGCTAAGGATGGGAGTATCATCTTCTATTTTTGATTCTTTCTGTACTTAACAGATGTAGCCCTATGGGAGCATAACTGTAATTATGATCAAGATGTGAAAATATTCTTTTTGTATAAATATGGTAAATATCAATAGAAATCACCAGTTGATATATTTTGTTTATATTATAAGTATGTGATTTTAGAATTCATTTCATAATCTTATGAACTTAAAGTACTGCATCATGGATTCTGGATGGATTGTGGACACGTGTGCGTGTTCATATCACCAGTCTTCAGGTGAGTGGAGGCAGGGTGTGACAACGAGTGGTATCAGAGCGTGATACTCTGCTTTAAGTCATAAACTTATGAAATGTTAGGACTACTGGTGATTAGGTTATAAATAAAAGCTTAAAGATAAGTACATAAATCCATAGTTCACACATATGAGACAAGTTGAAGATAAAAGCCGATAACACTGATAATTTCATTAATAACAAATTTAGCTTACAACTTTGAGAGAGGAGAATACAAGACTTAACTAGGAGCCAATTATATAGACGATAACTACCTGCTGAATAACTTTCAAGTTTATAACACTAATAACACAAATAAAACATAATAGGATCACAATCCTAAGAATAAGATTGAAAGATAGGAGGACCTAGGAAAAACTACTGTTGGGATGGATCACTGGGTGGTACCAAAGAAACTAGGGTAGTATTTGCCAGCCTGAAATAAGTGTCCCACCTATGGGTCCATACCTCCAGATGACTGACCCTATCATCAATGTTGTCCAAACGGGCATTCAGAACCCAAAAACCTATTTCCACAGCCTGCATCACCCGATCCCAACGTACTGTATCACCTGGTGCGGTTGAAGAAGAAGCACCATCGACATATTGAGATGAAGTGTAAGGAGGAGGTGGGGTAGTTCCCCTACGGTCTTGACGCAATAAAGGTCTATCATCTTCACTATCCTCCCCATCTTCCTCACTCTCCTCGGCCTCCTTGTCATTTTTCATATCCATATCCTGGTCACCTCCTATAAGGACCATTATTGGCACCCCCTCAGCATCACTACCATCATTAGGGTCAACCTTCATCTTCACTAAGGAATGTAAATCAAAAGGATACCTCTTGGCTCCACCTGTAGGCTCGTCAGCATAGGGGACCCCAAAGTGTACGAAAATACTAGTAAGGAGATTTCCGTAAAGCAAATTTCGTCCTTTGGGTACTTGGCCTGGTATGTCATATGCCACATCTATAGGTATAGGAGGTTGATTTGGAGACCCACATACAAGCAATGGGTAACATAGGCCTGGAGAAGAGAAACTTCATTGAAATGACCTCCAGCTGGTAATATGTTTAACTGAACTACCTTACAAAGCACCTTGGGCGTGGTCCTGAAGTGACTGAACCTAGTCCATCCACCAGTGGTTCCAGTCAACTGCCGACACATCACTTCTAAACTATCATGGGGTATGAAGGCTCCTCTTTTAGTCTTGGGAGCACAATATAAACTCTCCCTGGTGCTTGAAATCCCAATAATAGCACCATAACTGGGCTCATGAGACGATAATCATTCACCCCCACTTTCTTGCCCCTCAGATTGCAAAGGAACATTTGGACCAAGCGAGGATAACATCTGTCCCCTAGGTCCAAGAAGGGTGACCAACCCAATGCCTGGAACCGCCTTGCTATACCAAAGGAAGGCATCTGACCATGCAATATTACCTTCCTGGAATCCACAAGTTTACTTCCAAACACCCCCCATTCCTGTGCACTTTTTACAGAGTTAAACCAAAATCTGACAAAGTTGGGTTCTGGAGGAGCTGGAATCTGTCCTGCAGCATTTCGACTACGTGTGTCTCTTCTAGAACTTATGGTTGTGTACAAACACAACAAATATACATATCCAACTTAGTGTATACAAAAGGAAAGGCACATTTGAAAAGAATGCAAGAAATTTCACATAAATCCCTTGTTAGGGTTTCATAGAGAAGAAAATTTGGGGAAAATGGAAAATCTAACAAATTGGGAGGAAAACCTTACATCTTGTGCGAAATATGCCGTGAATTGGTGGCAAAGATCACCGGATGATGTTCTTCCAACCTTGGGAGAGCTCTCTGGTCATTGTTGGTAAGAAAAGGAAGAGGTTATGGTGAAAATGGGAGTTCTCGGCCAGCCCATTTAAAAGACAGTGAAAATGTTCACTGGCTGGCCGGTGAAATAGTTACCATCCACCGGTCAGCATCCACTGGTGAAGGTAAAAAGGTGAGAATTTATTTTCTTTTCTTTATATGTGTGGATCCATTTTACATATTTCCTTCTCTCAATATGTGGACACGAAGGATGTGGGTGTCTGAGCCTAATACAAAAAAAAAGACTTGAATATGCATGCTCAGTTGTACTAAGTTGCCTATGTTACCTCTTATACAGGAAGGTTCACTTGGCTCCTAGAAAATCCCAAACACAGGTGGGACGATTGCCTAAATGGCCACGCCGTGCTACTACATCTAGTATGGGTCGGCCACCGACTTCAGAACCAAGTAGGGAAGAGGTGCCCGATACCACAGTACAGGCAGCCCCTCCTACTCCACCTATACTTTCTACCCAGGATGTAGTGTCAATTATGGGCAACATGTTGCAAGGACTACAACAGTAACAAAATGTGATGATGCAAGGGTTGCAACAGCAGCAATTGGAGCTTATGACGGGTCTAAATGCACAGATCAATGCTGTATTTCAGACTCGAGAGGCATAGGCTATTCTACCATAGACACAGCCAGTACCTAACATTGCTCCTACCACTATTCCCTAGGCACAACAAGTCCCAGCACCAATGGCTCACCACACAACCCACCTAGAAGGCTCCAATGTATATTATGCCCCATGACCTGATGCACCACTAACACAGGGGCAAATGACACCACAGAGCCAAGCCATACTGCCTATACCTATGGACAATGTGAAAGTGATGGAAACGTTCCAGAAGTTTAGGCCTCCCTACTTTGGTGGGATTATGCAGGACCCTTTGGCACCCACCAAATGGGTAGAGGGAATGATGGAGAAGGCATTTAAGGTAATGACCCTCACTGAAGAACAAAAACTGATGTGTGTCGACTACTAACTACAAAATGAGGCAAATGCATGGTGGAAGTCCACTGAACCCATCCTAGTGGCCCTACAACCTAACCTCACATGGGAACACTTTAAAGTGGCATTCTACAACTACTTCCCAGACAGTGTGAGGGAGAGGAAGGAAACAGAGTTCATGGAGCTAAAATAAGGGTCCAACTCTGTATTAGAATATCAACAAGATTTTGAGAAGTTATTCTTCTTCACACTTGAGCATCTGAAGGGGGATCAAGCAAAGGCGAAGAGATTTGAGAAAGGGTTAAGACCCGCTATAGGGGCTATGTTAGTGGCTCAGTACCTCCACAGTTATGCTTAGGTGGTTCAGGCTATCAAATCCATTGAGGACAAACAAAGAGAGAACTATCATGCCATACAAGGGAAGAGGACAGTGGCACCTTGCAGGTTTGGTAAGGGGACATATTCTAGTGCAGTCTCAGGTCAGTATAGAAGACCAGAAACAGGAGGACAAGCACCACCACCACCTAGACCTATGGTAGCACAGTCTCAGACAGTCCCCTTAAGGTGTTTTGTCTATCAGCAAACGGGTCACTTTGCAAGGAATTGCTCACAGAGGAGATCGGGTGACCCCTATGTAGGACTAGCCAGATTAGTGCAGCCATTATCTGCCACCCGACTGGCTCAGGCACCACAGGAGCTAGACTGCAAGGGAAAGTGTTTGCACTGATTACTGAGTGGTTATAGGTACCTTGTTGATATCGATGACCCCTGCATATGTTTTGTTTGATACTAGTGCATCACATTCATTTGTATCCCCCACTTTTGCCACTAAGATGAATATCAAGCCAAAAATGTTAACACACAAGTTAGTACTTAACACACTGACTGGGAGTGAGGTAGGATTAGAGGAGATTTATAAGCCATGTCCTATTCAAGTCTGTGGACGGGACATGTTTACTCATTTGATTAAATTAGAGATGCGTGACTTCGATGTTATCTTAGGTATGGATTGGTTATCCGCCTATAGGGCATGTGTTTTATGTGCTGAGAAGAAAATTGTATTCAAACTTCGAGAAGGAGGTGAGTTTGTTTACAAAGGGAGAAAAGTCAAGAAGTCCAAGAAACTAGTGATATCTACACTTGAAGTGAGAAGATTACTAGAGCAAGGATGTGAGGCTTATTTGGCATCTGTGATTAAAACAACTAAGGAGGGCAAGTCGGTAGAGGAAATAGAAGTAGTGAGAGAATTCTCAAACATCTTTCCTGATGACTTACCTAGACTACCCTCAGACCAGGAGCCTGAATTCACTATTGATCTGATTCCTGGGGCAGCACCAGTATCAAAAGCTCCATATAGGATGGCACTTTCAAAACTGAAAGAGTTGAAGGAACAATTACAAGATTTATTGGAGAAAGGGTTCATCCGACCTAGTGTGTTCCCATGGGGAGCACCTGTACTCTTTGCTAGGAAGAAGGATGGGAGTATGAGAATGTGCATAGACTATAGGGAACTCAATAAAGTGACTATCAAGAATAGGTATCTGTTGCCCAGAATCGATGACCTTTTTGATCAATTGCAAGGTGCAACCACGTTCTCCAAAATTAACCTCAGATCTGGTTATCATCAACTCAAGATCAGAGATGGTGACATCAGGAAGACAGTTTTCAGGACCCGTTATGGAGACTTTGAGTACCTAGTTATGCCATTTGGACTAACCAATGCCCCTGCAGTGTTCATGGAGTTGATGAATAGAGTATTCCACGATATGTTAGACAACTTTGTCATCGTCTTCATAAACGTCATTTTGATCTATTCAAAGAGCCGGAAGGAACATGCTACCCATTTGAGATTTGTCCTTCAGAGATTGAGAGAGAAGCATTTGTATGCAAAATTCAGTAAATGTGAGTTTTGGCTTACACAAGTGCATTTCTTAGGGCATGTTGTCTCAGAGAAGGGCATTGAAGTTGATCCTGGAAAGGTAGAGGTTGTGGTAGAATGGGAGGCACCTAAGAATGTAGATGAAATTTTTAGCTTCCTAGGGTTAGCGGGATACTAGAGAAGGTTCATTGAAAATTTCTCACGCATTTCTGGACTTATGACTACTAACACAGAAGGGAGTGAGATTTGAATGGTCTAAGGAAGGTGAAGAAAGTTTTCAGGAATTTAAGCGAAAATTAATAACAGCACAAGTACTCACTATTCCAGAAGGCAACGCCAGAATGGTAGTATATAATAATGCATCCAAGTTGGGCTTAGGCTGTGTGTTGATGCAAAATGGCAAGGTTGTAGCATATGCATCTCGACAGCTGAAGGACTATGAAAAGAATTACCCCACTCATGACTTGGAGTTAATAGCGATCATTTTTGCTTTAAAGATCTGGCGGCATTATTTATATGGGGAAAAGAGTGAGATCTACAACGATCATAAGAGTTTGAAATACTTTTTCACCCAAAAGGAGCTGAATATGAGACAAAGAAGATGGTTGGAACTAATGAAGGATTATGATTGCACCATCCATTACCATCCGAGGAAGGCCAACGTAGTGGTTGATGCATTGAGTAGGAAGTCTCAGACTCTATCCCTAGCAGCCTTGATGGTAAATGAATAGCTGATTGAGGAAGCTAGAAGAATGGATTTGGAATTACTAACGAATGAGGTGGCAGTGACCTTGGCTGCACTTATGATACAACCATCGTTAGTGGGGAAAATCCAAGCCGCCCAAAGTACTGGATGAGGATCTTCAGAAAATAGTAAGTTATATCAAAGGAGGAAGACAAAAAGATTTAAATTTCAAGTTGACTAAATATGGGGTCCTCAAGTTCAAGGATAGACTTTGCATACTAAAGGATAAAGAGATGAGGGAATTAATATTGAAAGAAGCTCACAGTTCACTCTACTCCATCCATCCCAGTAGTACAAAAATGTACATGGATTTAAAAAGATCCTATTTGCAGTGTGGTATGAAAACTGACATAGCCACCCATGTAGCCAGGTGCTTGAATTGCCAACAGATCAAAGTAAAAAGACAAAGGCCACGTAGCTTATTACAACCCCTACCCGTACCAGAATAGAAGTGGGAAAACATTACCATGGATTTTGTCATAGGATTACTGTGTACTCAGAAGGGGAATGACACAATCTGGGTAATTGTAGACCGACTGACCAAGGTCCACTTCATCCCTATGAGAATTACTCACTCTATGGAAAAGTTGGCTCAACTGTATGTTGACAATATTGTCCGATTACACGGTGTACCGGCAAGCATTGTCTCCAATGATGCCAGATTCACCTCTAACTTCTAGAAATGTCTACAGAAAGCAATGGAGACACAACTGAATTTCAGCATGGTATTCCATCCATGGATAGATGGGCAATCAAAGAGGACTATACAATCCCTAGAGGATATGTTACGGGCTTGTGTGTTGGATATGAGCTATAGTTGGGATGAGCACTTGTCACTCATAGGGTTTTCCTACAACAATAGCTACCAAGCTACTATAGGCATGGCACCTTATGAAGCCTAGTATGGCAAGAAATGTAGAACGCCTTTGTATTGGGATGAAGTTGGAGAAAAGAGGATCCTAGGCCCAGAACTGATCCAAGCCACTTGTGAAAAAATGGATGTAATCAGGGAGAGAATTAAAGCGGCTCAATCAAGACAGAAAAACTATACAGATGTCAGACGGAAACACCTAGAGTTTGAGGTGGGTGATAAAATTCTGAAAGTCTTCCCAATGAGAGGAGTGAAGAGATTTGGCAAGAAGGGAAGGCTAAGTCCTCGATACATGGGACCTTATGAGATATTGAGTCGAGTCGGAGCAGTAGCTTACCGGGTCGCTATGCCACCCGAATTAGAAGGAGCTCATATTGTATTTCATGTTTCCATGCTCAAGAAGTACGTTCCGATCCAGCTCATATTTTGACACATGTACCCTCGGAACTTGACGCTGATTGGAAGTATGTAGAACAGCCAGAAGATATCATTGACCAGAGAGACCACATTCTCTGCAATCAGACTATTTCTTATGTATTAGTCAAGTGGAGGAATCACTCCAAACAAGAAGCATCTTGGGAATGAAATTTGAGGAAATGAAGAAGAAATATCCTCAGTTGTTTGGATCACCAGGTATGTCAAATTTTGGGGACGAAATTTCTTATAAGAAGGAGGGAATGTTATACCCGAACCCTAAAACTTCCTATTTTAATGTTTAGGTGCGACACCGGAGAACACCAGTTCCAGTGAGTACTTTGCATCCACCTTTTTTCGAGGAAGGAAGGGCGACCCCACTAGCACCTACTACCCATGCTTAAGTAATTGGAAGGGATTCTTGACTTGAAGGGAAAGGTCAGTTGAACACTAGAAACCCTGGAGAAGAAGGCCCCACTCAAATTGAGGAAAGATCTCTATACAAAGTGACTAGTTCAGCATTCACCGGCTGATGGTCATCGGCGGATGGAGCATCCACCGGTGAACACCATACGGTGAGTGAACAGGCTAGTTTTGGGTTATCTCACCGTGGGACCTGAGCCCTCATGATCGTGCACCCCAAATCCATCCACATTGATGGAACAATGTGTTAGGGAGTTGATTAATGTGGCGAGACATCTCGAAGTGGGCCGTTAGTGTCGAATAGCGGAATAACCCAATATTGGGTAAAAACCCATTAATTCCCCAAACAACCCTTAGTGGGACTTAAGTGGCTATAAATAGGGCTCTTACCATTCATTTCTTCTTCTACCAAATTAGAAACAAGGAAAGGGAGAAAGAAGAGGAAGAAGAAGGATAAGGAGAGCAAGGGAGGAAGGAAGGAGGAAGGCTAGGGTTTCATTCTTGAGGTGAGACCATATGCTCATCTCTCCACACACACACACATAAATCTCTCTCTCTCTCTCTCTCTCTCTCTCTCTCTCTCCTTCCCATTTCACTCTTTATTGGAAGTAATGGAGGCCCAACCAAATTCCACTTACCTAACCATAAAGACTACATAATAGGAAGACAAAATTAGAGTAAGA
Source organism: Macadamia integrifolia (assembly GCF_013358625.1). Classification (NCBI taxonomy): domain Eukaryota; kingdom Viridiplantae; phylum Streptophyta; class Magnoliopsida; order Proteales; family Proteaceae; genus Macadamia; species Macadamia integrifolia. The sequence continues at coordinate 17,509 of NW_024869082.1, forward strand.
GACCTACATTGGTAAGGTTATTCACTCAACCTTGAGTCTAAGGACAAATCCCTATGAAACCCCTAACTAAAACCTTAGGATTTGGGAATTTGAGCAAATCCTCTAAGACTTAACATCCTAACCTAATCCTAAGTTGGAAAAAATAAAATTAAACCTATGTATGGTGTGTGAGAGTGATTTCATGAGCCATTAAATGACCATTCCATGAGCTCAACCTAAGTCTTCCCCAATTTAGCTTAACCTAGACTTGTGTATTGAGGAAATTGGGTGTATCTTGAAACCCTATGTTGATCCACTCACTTATTTCACTAAATCTAAGCTAAGTGAAGTGTGTGAGGATGCCCTACATGAAAACCAATCCTAAAATCACAAAACCCAATTTGTAAACTATACAAAAGAGGGAGAAGGGAGGAATGGAGTTGGGAAATGACACCCCACTGAAAAATACACATTTCCACCACCATACACAGGGGCCACAGGGCCAATAGGGCTGATCTGGGTAAGAAAACCCCAATTTCAACTTCACCGGCTGATGGTCACCGGCCAGTCGATGAAGGCAAGGACCATCCACCGGTGAAAATATTACAGGATGTGCATTCCTTTCAGATTTATCCACGGGAAAGCATCCACCGGTGAAAATATTGTAGGATGTGCATTCCTTTCGGATTTATCCACCGGTGAACTCACCGGCAGATGATCATCCACCGGTGAACCATTTTAAAGCTAAATTTTATCCTTTTATTTTGGGCACCAGTCCTAGTGTCCCATTCCTCTTTGAATAACCGAATAACCTAAAAACATTATGTATCCTAGGAGTGGAACTGAGAAGTGTTGGGAGCACGCAACACGAAACCATCAACTATCTACCGCCATCTAGAACACGAGGTGAGGGGATTTTGTGTGTTTTTATGGAATGCTTGCATCATAATGCATATGTGGATGAATTTTATCATTTTGCATATTATTATATTATTCCTTATGTAAAATATTGATGTGGCATGAGAATGTGGATTATGATTGTGCATGTGTGCGTGTGTGTGTGTGACTGGGGTGCAGGGTGGCCAACGGTTGGTGCCGACGGCACTGCATGCTCAAGGTGAGTGTGCATGTGTGGGTGTGTGACTGGGGTGCATGGGTGGCCAACGATTGGTGCCGGTGGCACTACATGCTCAGGGTGAGTGTGTGTGTGTGACTGGGGTGCAGGGTGGCCAATGGTCGGTGCCGGTGGCACTGCATGCTCAGGGTGTGTGAGTGTGAGAGTGATTGAATTGTGTTGTGGCTTATTAGAATGCATTGGGCTAGGATAACCACCCTGGTGCTACAACCCTTGCCAATAAGGGTTTACGTATTGGCTAATCCTCTTATCCGACAGTCCGTGGTTGAGGACGATTTTTGGTGACTTAGGTGCGAAGATTCCAGCATCGTGATAGACCCTCACACGATGTTTGATCCAGTGACGGGTATACCCAACATGTGATGTTGGATTCAGTGTAGTGGTATTATGGGAGGGTTATTTAGGTTTGTCAGGTAACAATGTGGCTCTAGAACCGGCATGCTCCTGACTCGCAAGTAGCTAGTATCCCTAGGGACTGATAACGTACATTCATGACTGGGGATAACACCTATGTTGCAGTAGCACTTATACCCCCTTTGGACTTAGAAATTTTTGCTTAGAATTTCTTGATAATAAATGGATCATGTCATTGCACTCATATAATTACATTCATATTGATGTGGTTGGGCATTAATATTTATATTATTGCATTTTCTTGGATTGTCATGATTGCTTGTGTGTGTGTTACCCCTCACTGGGCTTTGTGGAAGCTCACCCCCTGTTGTTGCCCCTTTTTAGATGTTGATTCAGGAAATCCTTTGGAAACTGTGGTCAAGGTCTCAGCTCTCTACGGAGGTGACCTCTGGGATGGGGAGCTGGTTGCGCACAAGGATGGATGCGTGTGTGATGATTGTGCTTTTGGAGCACGCTGAGGATGGGAGTATCATATTCTATTTTTGATTCTTTTTATACTTAATAGATGTAGGCCTATGGGGGCATAACTGTAATTATGATCAAGATGTGAAAACATTCTTTTTGTGTAAATATGGTAAATGTCAATAGAAATCATCAGTTGATATATTTTATTTATATTATAAGTATGTGATTTTAGAATTCATTTCATAATCTTATGAACTTAAAGCAATGCATCATGGATCCTGGATGGATTGTAGACACGTGTGCGTGTCCATGTTGCCAGCCTTCAGGTGAGTGGAGGTGGGTTGTGACAACGAGTGGTATCCAGAATTTCATCCCCCAAAAGATGCCACCGGCACTAGTAATCAAGGCTAGCTCATTCCCCCCCCCTTGATTAGTTAAAAAAAAATTGATGGAACAGTGGTAAAGGTTTGGTTGCGTCAATAGCTAATGAGTGATGCTTCGAAAAATCACATCTCTTCTTTGTTTGTAATAGTTATAGGAAAAATCATAGACTCTTGGATGAGACATTGAAAAAATGGGTCTTGGGTATGAATATTACGGTACTAGGGTTACGAGAATCGATGAATATGTCAATGCTCAGTCGGATCGGATGTGTAGAATTACATCACAGTTTACTATGACAGGTGCCTTAACACTGGGATACTGATCTCCATGTATTTCGGTATGGGATATTTGATATTTTTTCAACTCTTGAGGAATTTCGAGCCTAGATGCTATCTCCGCCTAAAGGCAGATTGATTCGACCATCTTTGAAGAAAGACTATTCAAAAGAGATTCAAAGCTTCTTCGAATGGGAAAAGGAGGAAATAAAGCAGTTTGTCAGATATGGGAAGATTGACATTTTGAAGGTCACTAGGATTTCCACCCGGTATCTGTCATTGGGAGAAATCCATCAGAGAGATTGCTATGTTCTCCAAACTCTTGGATGTGGTGCACCACTCGTTCTGATAGAGGTGGTAAAGTAGTTGAAGGAAGGATGTGATATTGTCCCCACATTCCTTGCAGAGACACTTAAGGGGTTTGATGACATGAACCATAGCCATAAATCTGAAACCGATCATTGTCAAGGAAGTCCTACTATTTTTCACCTTTGATTACTTGAGAGACTAAAACTGGTCAAGTCGCTAAATGAATGCCAACTCGGAGTTCCTTATTATCAAGACAAGAGGTAAGTCCCAGAATTCAAGCTCATCGACGATTGGAAAGAGTACCTACAAGGAAGAACTATATGGAATATTGCATAGAAGTGCTCATAGTGGTCCCAAGATGATTCCCTAATGAAGAACCCTGGGTTAAACTCATTCGTCTTTCTACTTGCCGACATATATCAGCCGACAGTACTAACTGAAGGTGAAAGACCTAGAGGAGTTGGTGAATTTCTATCCACCCCAAGAGCTGTCTCCCCAAATTGTAGCCCACCTATCTTATCTTTGGTTGTTCTCCCTGTAATTCACCTAATGATGTAGTGAGGTGATATTTGAATTTTCACGTAATTCTAATGAAAACTTGAATTATGGAATTAATCGTGCCTTAAAATTCAAACCCATGAACTTAAGAATGATTTTCAATGCTAAAAGATAAGTTTTCATTCCAAAATAAAATGCCAAGCCTAGCAATACAAAAGGCAAAAAAAAAAAATTGATGAACATGGGGAGGGCAAAAGAAAAAAGCAACATCGATGCCGTGTAGGAACAACAGCAATAGATCTCTAAGGATCAGCATCCTCATCTATGTCATACTCAGAGCCATCCATGGAAAACATCAAGGAAGCATCAGGCAGTGATTGCAAGTTTGCTAATTGCGCCATAAGGTCCTCAATATGTGCAACCTGATCAACAATTTGCTCCCTCTAAGAACTGATTTGTCCCATCAGAGAGGTAACCCACCCATCCTAGAAAGCACAAGGGATGGTTAGTATAAGGTTTAGTGATGAAAGAGAATCAAGTCAAAGAAAAGGTGGTACCCTGGAGCACAGCTGCTCTTCCCTCTGATATATCTTATCACAGAGGCCCTGGTGCATCGACTGAATTTCGGCATAGGCCTTTGGTGACACCTGAAAAGGATCATATCAGCAAAAGGGAGAAAAGGGAAATGATATGAAGAATGTTTAGGCAATTACACAGTCGTACTGAATAGGCAGGCAGAGAGAAGCATCCTGATCCAGCCTTCATTCCACAACTCTTGGGACACGGGGGTTGGCCACTTCTAGATAGGACCAACTAGGAAAGCTAGGGAAGGGGATGATGGCCATATTATAAGTTGACCCATCTGTGGCAGCAGAAGACTCAGTAAAGGAGGAACCGACAGCAACCGGATGCGACTGAGCAGAAGAGGGACCATGGGGCGTGTCCTCCACTGTAGAAGCATCAAAATAATAAGGAAAGAGGACTAGAAATATGGAAAGAGCACTTGTAGGAAAGAACATACCACAAGACCTGTAGGACTCAGGGGGACGTAGAATGTCTTCTCATCCAAGAAGACCTCATAACCCCTTCCATGATAAAAAAATTGTCATCCCAGACTCCTTCAGCCAACTCCTTGACCTTATCCTCAGGAATAAGCTCTGGATAGTACATGGTGGGAGGGGGAAGATAAGGAGGGATGTGTCGATCAGTGTCAGGCCACTGAGAAGTAAACCACTCCCCCAGATACCAGGCCTACCCCTCGAGGCCTCAAAATAGAACCCTTTGCTAGGATAGGTATATGGTTTAAGCTGTCTTTGCCTCGACCAAGAACTCTAGATGCTGGAAAGGTCTCAAAGTGGCCTACAATTTCAAAAGTAGTAAGTACAGCACAAAGTAAGGGGAAAACTGAGAAGCAAGTATGTCTCACCGTGGTTATCTCATTCAGAAGTGAATGAGTAGTGATCCCTGGAGCAAGAGATCGACCCCCCTGCGTGTGACGGTTCCCCCATCTTGTGGCTGTCGAAAAAAAGGATGTGAGTGGATCACGCAACATAGGAAGCATGACCCCAGATGCTCATAGAACCAAGGCTGATTTGGGAAATCAAGATGATTGATAAGGATGCATGCTTGATGAAAGGAAAGGCATAAGGACAAGGGATTACCTAAATGATGTAGCCCGTTTCCTAGATGCCACGGTCCCTATAGGCCAAGAGATCAAGCATCTATAATAGATACGCATAGGCTGCCCCACCCCAATCTAGGGTATCTACCTCACCAAGGTCTCGGAAGAGGGTCGCCATGTGGACATCCACTCTGCCTCGAAGGTCATTGAAGAGGCACCATCCCACAACAAATAGAAAAAAGGATTGAACTACCTGGATGATTTCAAGAGGGTTCAGTCTCCCCCGGGATGCATCCCATTAGCGAACCAAAATATCACCCCCCAATGCAATCGACCTTTGGTTCTTGGAAATGGGGATCCCAATCAGGCTCAGAAAATTATCTGCCCCATGGTCTCGGGCAAAATCAGGGGCTTACTGTCGAAGGGAATGCCCCGTCAAGGCATAAAAGTAGAAGGGAGTGATGATAATCTCACCAATAGGAAGATGAAAGAAATATGTATTGGGCCACCATCACTCGACGATCCCTCTCATCAACACAGGATCCAATTTCTCAGTTCCAGAAGAGCCAAGTGGCATAGGTTGATGTTGTTTATCAGGGTGTGACCCTTGAGGAAAGAATTTTGTACCATTCCTGGAGCATGTTGGGATGTCCATATCTAGCCGATGCTAGGGGCCAGCCTCTAGGGGGCTTCTAAAAGAAATAATAATAATGAATATAAAAAAATGATAGTAAAAAAGAATTTTCAAAAATAATAAACAAGGGAAGAACAAAGATGACTTGCCCACATGCCCCATGTAGAGTTGCAAATATGCCTCTGGGTGCCCTTAAGTGTCTGTCCCATGTACCAAACGGTGGGACCCTTCCCTCCCTCAGTCAAGGGGTTGCGTCATGTTATGCCCTCAATTATACGACCTCCGTGGGTCCTCTTCCTCAATCACTCCGCCATAAAGATTCAAGAATTGCAGAAAAACCTAAAAAGATTAAAAAATTATGAAAAAGCCTAAAAAGAATCTAAAGATACTAAAAAGCCCAAAAAGATTCTAAAATTGCAAAAATGGGCTCTAACTAAAGAACTTTGAAGAACCTCGAAGAACTTCAAAGAATTTGGAAGAACTTTAAAGAACTTTAGAGAAATTTTGAAGAACTTCGAAGAACTTTGAAGAACTTTGAAGAATTTTAAGAAATCTAAAGGATTTGGGTTAACTCACTCAAAAGACACTCAAAACTCGAAAACTCAGAAAATCGGAGGTGAGAAGTGACCAAAATGAGGTGGGGACCATTTGTTACCATTATGTTCAAAAAACCCAAAATTCAAAGTTTCAAAAGAATCAAAATTTCAAAAATCCAAAGTCAAAATTTCAAAAATCAGGAAGAAAAAATCAAGAATCAAGAATCAAAGGTCAAGAATCAAGAATCAAATCTCAATATCAAGATCAAATCATTGAACTGGCCCTAGAGGCCCAATCTCAGTGAACCAGCCCCAGAGGCCCAATTTTATCTTCATCGGTCCCGAGTGGTCCAGACAAGATAAGATACCCGGTCTCGTGGTCTAAGTAGCCCAAGACCAAATTTTTCCCAGATCGGTTTGAGAGATCTAACCTAGGGAGACAAGATCAACATACCAGTCGCAAGGTCCAAGCGGCCTAAGACCAAATTTTTCCTAAACTGTTCAGAGAGAGCTAACCTAGGGAGACAAGATTAAGGAACCCGGTCCCACAGTCCAAGTGGCCCCAGACTAAATTTTGCCTAGACAGGTCTAAAAGACCTAAACTAGGGAGACAAGATTAAGATACCCGGTTCCACGGTCCAAGTGGCCTAAGACCAAGAATTGCCTAGACTGGTTTTAAAGACCTAGTGTAGGTAGACAAGAATTGCCTAAACTGGTTCAAAAGACCTAGTCTAGGGAGACAAGAATTGCCACGATTGGTTCGAAAGACCCAACCTAGGGAGATAAGAACAAAATTAAGTAGTAACATCTTTTGTAGGATTGGTGTGAATCCCTACAAACGATGGCTCAAGAGCCAAATTAGATACATCTTTTACAGGAATGGTGTGAATCCGTAAAAATGATGGCTTAAGAATAGAATCAAGTACTAACATCTTTTGCAGGAATGGTGCGAATTTCTACAAACAATGGCTCGAGAACCAAATCAGATACTCACATCTTTTGGAGGAATGGTGAGAATTTCAAACGATGGCCCAAGAACCAAATTAGATACTCGCATCTTTTGCAGGAATGGAGTGAATCCCTACAAATGATGGCTCAGAAAATAAATCAAATACTAACATCTTTTGCAGGAATGGTGCAAATCCCTACAAACGAAAGCTCAGATACTAACATCTTGTGTAGGAATTGCACGAATCCCTGCAAATGATGACTCAAGAACCATATAAACCAGGTAAGACTCTAAACATTGTGAGTAGTTAAAAGATATTAACTATTGCATTTGCAACTCCATCACCTTTAGCAAAGTGACAGTAGTACATGCTTCGGGTGATAAAATATGGTTATTCTTTTCTTTGCCCTTCGACTGTTGTGGCATAGGCCTCGGCTAAAGATGGACATTTTGTAGACACTCTATTTTGTCACCCTCCCTTAGCTATGATGACTCACAGATCAAGGACATGACCTTTTGCTTTCGATCAATAAAGATGACAACTGACTGAGGTAGCCCAACCTTGAAACACTCCCTACACACCCGAAAACCCCAAAAACCCTAGGCCAAAGAAAAGAAGGGTTTAATTGTGACATCACGTATACAAAGGAATCCAATATAAAGTGACTATACGGATAGATAGTACTCAGAATCATGATTCCATCGGCATATGGTGCGTCGAAAACGGACCGTCGAATCTCCTGCAATCATCAATGGAAGACAAAACCCATTGAAGCCCTTGGATCATGATTTTGGAATATTCCATAGAATATTTCCCGCACACCCCAGCCCCCCTTACACACACCCAACCCAGTGCACACCGGCCCACCTGCACACCTTAGCACCACATATGAACACCCCAGCCCCCCACATGCCCAACCCCATGCGCACCCACCCACTATACACACCCCAGCCCCACACATGCACACCCCAGGCCCACGCACTCCACCCCATTGCCTGCGCCCCTGCCTCACAACCACGCGGCCTTGTACACTCATGTCGTGGCCTCGCCCTGCCTGCACCCCTACCCCGTTCTCACAGCCCCACACCCCTTGCCCTTGACCCTGCATCCTATGGCCATGTAGCCCCACGCCACAACCTTGCACCCCCCGTGACCCTTCCCCGCAAGCCTCGTGCCCCACACGCAAGTGTCGTGGCCCCACGCGCGTGCCATGGCCTTACCTTGCCAAGCGCCTCCGTGACCTTTGGTTGCTTCCCCACAACCCTTGCCATGGCCTCTAGGTGTGATGTTTTGACAAAAATCCTACACCCCCACTCCCCTGCTAGTGGTCCCTACGCTGCTGCACCCCATTTGCTAAAAAATTCCCTTTCTCACCCCATTGGTCCAAGAATTCTATAAATACCCCCCCTCAACTTGAAAAAGCAATAAATATTTTAAGCTATAACTGCCTAGTGTAGTTGGTGAGCTATGGTGTGCAAAAATCCCGTGCTCACTAGGAGGTCTCAAGTTCGAACCTCCTAGCAATTACTTACTTCCCACCATACCTATAAAAAAAAAAACTTGAAAAAGCACACTTGAGAACACGTGAGCACACTTGGCCACACTGGAGAAAACCCTTCTCCCTTCCTTTGGTGGTTCCCCTCTCACACTTGAGAGCTCCCCTCTCCCCTCCTTAGGAGTTCTTCCCTTGCCTTGCATGGTCAATCCCCTAGCTCCTCCCTTGCCTTGCATTGCTACCCACTAGCCCCTCCCTTACCTAGTGTGGCACCCTCCTAAGCCCATCCCTTGACCTACCTAGTCCTTCCCAAGCCGAAGCCTTGCCAAAGTGCCACCCAAACCCTAGCCCGAAAGTAGCTTTCCCTAGTTAAAGCTCTATCGAAATCTAAATCCCAAAAGTAGCCTTCCCTATCCATAGCTCTATTGAAATCCAAATCTTGAAAGTAGCCTTCCCTAGCAGAAGCTCTGTCGAAACCCTAATCCGAAAGTAGCCTTCCCTAGTCAAAGTTATGCTGAAGTTCTGTCAATCTACAAGCTTGGGAATTGCTCTTCCCTAGCCGAACCTCTATTTGAAGATCACCACAATCAGCATCTCTCTAGAAAGGAAGTTGGAGGTCAAGACCCTGTACTAGGAGAATTCACAAGAAAGTTCATATCTACACCAATCGGGGGCCCACCCCTCTCAACCCGAAATAGGGGTTAAGCTTAGGTATAATCTCTCAGCCAAATTAGTACAATGTAGACTCTTTATTTTTCTCATTTATGTGTACATATGTAATTATTTCTTTTATCAATATATATATATATGTGTGTCATAATTTAGCCATGCATGCAATATAGAATAATTACAGAAAATGTTTGTTCTTCAAGCATCTAGTAAGAAGACCGGTTGAACTAGGTAGATTGGGTGCCTAACATTTTCCCAAATCTATAACCTAACACATACCCTAATCTCTGGACCAAACCAATTTTCAAGCCCTTTTCTTAGGAATTGGTCCCACTCTAGTGTCCTAGGTTCACAACCCTAGGTGGTGACTCCAAATCCCTTTTGTATGATCCCAATATCCCATTGGACCATCATCAACCCAAGGAGGATGTACCTTTGAACCATACTCGAGAGAGAGAGAGAGAGTGAAGCCCCACAAAATAGGCCCCCACGTATCTCCAAACAGTGATACGGTGGTGCAGGGCCCACGGATGCACACACACATGGAAGAGAAAGCAAAGAAGAAAAGAGAGAAGAGAGAGGGCCAAAAAAGGAGAGATCCTTTTCTAGCCGCTACTCTCACACACATATACACAGTGTTCCTCTTTAATCATTTCAAAACCAATAGAGACAATGGCATGATGAAATTTAAAGTACCATTGCCTAGACGATTGTTTAAGTCCATATATGGAACATTTGAGATGGAAGACTCTGCGCTCTTGTCGTTTGACCTTGAAACCCATTAGTTGATCCATAAGTATCTCCTCGTCTAGTTCTCCATTGAGAAATGCAGTTTTAACATCCATCTGAAAGAGTTCCAAATTGTATTTTATGACAATGGCTAGAATGAGGTGAATCGAGGCAATTCTCACCACTGGGTTGAAAGTCTCATCATAGTCTACATCCTCCCTTTGGGTATAGCCCTTTGTCACAAGGCGTACCTTATACTTGTCAATTGAACCATTCGCCTTGCGTTTGACCTTTGAAACCCATTTGTTTCCTACAGTCTTACATCCAGGGTGTTGGTCAACCAACTCATATACTTGGTAGAACTTATAGAACTCAGTTCATCCTCCATAGTAGCTTTTTAGTTATCCTTAATAGGTGAGGAGAGCACCCCTCGCAAAGAAGCGGACTCATCTTTATCTTTTGGAACACAAATGACAGCTTCTCCTTCAATCTCAAAACAACGATAGAGAATATGCCCATGAGTACTCCTATATGTGAGGGAATTCTGATGATCGTCCAGTGGTACACTCCCACTAGCTTGATGATTAGTCTCACTTTCTTTGGCGATTATAGGATGAGTTAATTTTCCACCCTCGCCAAAAGTATGTGAGATGCTTTCCTCGTCCTCTATCTCAAAGAGATTGAGATCCCTACTGGCGTCACCAATGTTAGGAAAATATCTCTCAATATAGTCGACATCACATGATTCTATCTCCGTCATTCCTTCGTTAAGGTGTCCACCATATATAACGTAACCCTTCAAGCTGTTGGGATATCTTATAAAGATGTGTTTTCTAGCTCTTGGCCCAAGCTTCCCAAACTATCTTATAAAGATGTGTTTCCTAGCTCTTAGCCCAAGCTTCCCAAACTTATGGGAGGTGTAGTGAACTTAACCTGTTGATCCCCATTGTCGCATATGCACTAAATTTGGCTCTGTGCCATTCCATAATTCATAGGGAGTCGAAGGAACTGACTGTGAAGGCACTCGGTTAAGGATGTAGGCAGCAGTCAAAAGAGCATCCCCTAGATATATATTGGAGGTTTGCTCGTGCCATCATCGACTTAACCATATTTAAGAGTGTCCTATTTCTCCTCTCCATTATGCCATTTTGCTGTGAAGTGTGAGAAAGGGTCAACTGCATGCGAACCCCCTTTTCCTCACACAGTTCTTTAAACTAGTCAGTTCATGGTTCTGGGTTCTGAGATGTGGGTTCAAGGGTATTTTTTTGATAAGTAATATGTATGTATTGAAAAAGGAAAAAAAATGTACAAGAAAGGGCAGCCTCTATCTCCATATTTGGACTAACCAAAAGAATAAAGTTAAGGCCCCTAGAAAACAAAGCAGGATAAACCCTGCATTACAAAGTGAATGAAGGAAAAAAATAAATAGATTACAACTTGTAGTAAATCCTAAAAACTGAATCCTCTATCAAAATCATTCAGCTCATCAGTAAAGTCTTGAGGCTGAATAATATGCTCAACCTAAGATATAGCCATAAATGTTAGGTAATCCGCAGGCTTATTAACCTACCTCCAAACATGCTTGAATTCCTTTATGGATAATGAACCAGAGATGTAAAGAATCTTGCTTTTAATAGCTCTAGTCTCCCATGGTCCCTCAATTTCTCCATTTAGCATATCCAACCAATTTGGAGTCTGACCGAATAGAAATCTCCATTATGTTGTTTTCTATACAAATAGTAATTCCTCTAAGGATAGCCATGAGTTCAAGCCATAAAATATTAGTCTTCTCCCCAAGACCAAAATAAGGCAGTAAAGGAGTCCCCCTTCCTAACCTGGACTATTCCTCCATAAGAAGCCCGAACTTGTGAAAGGGACCCATCACAATGTAAAGTTACCATATTATATGGAGGCATAAACCAAAAGCTAACTTTTGGGATCACAACCTTCCAACTAACATGAATGCCCCACTTAAACATGAGGGATTGATTTCTAGGATTACAATCAACCACAAATTTCACTCTAGAGCACTTAAGTTTGACATCTGAGACAATTGCATCAATAATTAGAGGTCTGGTCCTATTTTTAGATTTAAGGATCCTGAAGTTTCTCTCTTGCCATAAGTGTTGCACTGTGGCACATAAAGCTAACTTCCCAATTACTTTCAATGGATCTCCATCATTGAATTCATGTTTGATCCATGTGGCAATATCAAGAATGCTTACAGGGCTCCTCCCCTTTTGATTGCAAAGAGAAGCCACATCTCCTCATAAAGCATAAGTTAAAGGGCATTCAAAAAATAAGTGATTTCTACTTTCCATACCTGCCCAACAGAAGGTGCATTGAGGATTGACATTTATCTTTCTCTTGATAAGTTGATCTTTTGTAGGTAAAACATTAATAAGATTCCTTTATGTTGTAAATGAGTGTCCTGGATATTACCATCAAACCAAACAATCTTGGCCCAAGATATCTTTGTCTCTTTCTTTTGAACAATCTGCCAGGCTGATTTAGTGCCCTTTCCAGACCACTAAATCCTTCTTAGGATAGTGAAGTCTAGGAATAGGAGGGAGCCCTCACCAACCTTCCATCAGATGTAAGGTAGTAGCTATTTATCAAAAAAAAAAAAAAAAGATGTAAGGTAGTAGCAGGAGTTGGATGCCATTCCCCATCTCTTAAAATTTCTTCAACGGTAGCCAAGTGAGATAAACTAGCATCATACCTTATTCTATCTCCAAAAATTTTTATCAAAATCCCCATGGATACCAATTCTCCAGCCAAAGCTTTGTGGAATTTCCATTGTCCATAATATGCAGTACATGATCTTCCATTTTATCTCTATACTTCAAGATTTTTCTCCACACCCAGAAGGTATCACTAGTTATCTTAACAGTCCATATGGACTCCTTTTTAATGTACCTTTTATAGTTCCATTCCACCCAAATACTTTTTTTGTGAGAGGCTATCCACCATATTTGCTTTATAATGCCAGCCACATTCATCTCCTTGACCCTTTTCATTCCTAAGCCCCCTTCTTCCTTAGGATTACAAACTGCATCCGAAGGGACAATGAATTATCTTTTCTAAAGAAGGACCAAACTATAGAAAATTAGAGAAGATAGACTCCACTTTAGGTATAAGGGTGGTAGAGAAAAAATTCCTAACCAATTGATATAGCATCCTTGGAGAACAGAGGAGACCACCTGTAATCTTCTAGCATAGGAGAGAAATCTAGTATTCCAACCTTCCAGCTTTGTTCAGATGAGGTCCAAAATAGGATTGCAATATGTCAATGTGAGTCTACCTGAAACAAGAGGGATACCAAGATACCGAATTTGTAACTTAGTTTCCTAAAAACCCATTAATTCCAAAAGTTGCATACTGCTAGTTTGAGTAAGGCCCCCTAAAATAATAGAGGACTTTGCCCTATTGAGATGCAACCTAGAGTAGGAAGCAAACTCATCTAGGGCCCCCAAACTAGCTATGATGGAGTCACGGACAACCTTTATAAAGAACATAAGATCATTTGCAAAGATAAGATGAGATAGTTGACTGGCTTTGCACTTGGGAAGAAGAGAGATTTTACCATCAACTTCAAGCATCTTCATAATCCCAGTAAATCCCTCCATAGCCAAAGTGAACAAATAAGGTATGACTGAAGCTTCTTCTTCCACTAACCTTGCTAATTCTACTTTCTCTATTGAAGGAGGGGGTCATGCAAAAAGATGTCCCTTCAACCCCAGCGTATTGAGATGACACCTAATATGTAGAAAATGTTTCAAGATGTGGGGGTAAAGAAGGGGGCTATGAGAGCTCAGGGTAACAATCTAAGAAGGTTTCTAAATGAATTGTTTGTGTTGGAATATAAGGGGCCTTGATGCCCCTAAAAAGCAGAGGGGTGAAGTATATGTTGAATGAAAAAAAATATTAAGTTAGAGATCCTTGTTGAAATAAAAGTGAAAGAGGAAAATATTGATTCTGTGTTTTCTTCTTTGAAAAGAGAGTGGAAGTATGTTCATAACTATAATAACGGGGAGGCTACTAGAATATGGGTGGGTTGGATGGCACTCAGTTGGAAGTAGATTGCTTGTTTACATCTTCTCAGCTAATACATTTGAAAATTAAAATAAGAGGATCATCCATGGAGTTTTTGTGTTCGGCAGTGTATGCTTCAAACTGTGTGGAAGAAAGAAGAGAGTTGTGGAGGGATATAAAATTGCTTGCTCAAGGGATTTTGATTTCTTGGGTCATGTTAGGTGACTTTAATGTAGTGAGGGGACAACATGAAAAGAAAGGAGGGGATGCTGTTAGACATGGACTTTGTTGAAGAATTCAATAATTGTCTTTTTGAGGCTGATCTCATTGACCTCAAATGGAAGGGACACCATTCCCCAAGAAAGAAGTTCAAGCATGTATGGAGAGAAGTGAAAAAGCCAGCTGATTTTTTGGAAGCATATGCTACTACTCAGGAAGAGACTATTATTCAGGCTCAGGACTTTCCAAAGAAGCTGAATAGTTTGGTGAAAGATAATGCTGAATTCAAGGTCTGTTATAGAATGTAGTCTTTCTTTGATTACTCCTATTGTAATGCAGGGCCTATCCTACTTGGTTTAAAGGGGCCTATTTTCCTTTCTTTTGGTTAGTCCAAGAGTGAGGATGCCTTACTATGTACTTTTTTCCTTTCTCAATTCATACACATTACTTATCAAAAAAAAAAAAAAAAGAGTTTAGGGTCATGATTTGGTTCTGGGTTAATGGGTTCTTGGTTCTGGTTTTAGGCTTTTTTTTTTTTTTTGATAAGTAAAATGTATGTATTACGAGAAAAAGAATATACAAAGCATAGCAGCCTCTACCTCCATCTTTGGGCTGACCGAAAGAGAGGTGGAGAAGCTCCTTATAACAAGCAAGACAAATCTTGCATTACAAAGGAAATAATTCAAATGGAAAGGATACATTCTGTTAAAAATCTTGAAAGCTGAATCCTCCTTCACTAAACTTTTCAGCTCATCTGAAAAATCATGAGGCTGCAATATGGTCTCTACTTGAGATGTAGCAATTGATGCCAAACAATCAGCTGGCTTATTTACCTCTCTCCATACTTGTTTGAATTCCTTTTTGGATAAGGATCTAGAGATATACATAATCTTTCTGTTAATAACTTTAGTATCCCAAGACCCTTCAATGACTCCAGTTAACATGTCTATAGCCAACTTGGAGTCTAACCGAGTAAGAATCTCCATAAAATTGTTTTCCACACATATGTTGATTCCTCTAAAAATGGCAAGTAATTCCAAACACAAAATATTAGCGTTCTCTCCTAGTCCAGCATAAGCCAAAAGAGATACCCCCCACCTATCCTTGATCAATTCTCCATATGAAGCTCTGATATGGGAAAGGGAGCCATCACAGTGTAGGGCTACCATATTATTTGGAGGCATAAACCAGGAGCATGCTTTTGGAATCACTGCCTTCCAAATAACATGAATTCCCTAATTAGTCATTAGGAGTTGATTTCTAAGATTACCTTCGGCAACAAACCAAGTGACTTGTGGATGAGGATGACATGTTTAGTGTTATGGAGGGAAGGAGACGTGTGCAATGAAGGAGGCTGAGGATTCTTTGAATATTCTGAATATCCTTTCGATTATTGAAGATATACAGCCAATGGTGAACAACTTGTTGAATGAGGGGGAGATTTTGGTGGATTCATTGGGGGGGAGGTTTCTTACAAACTGGATGGGTTGAGCTGTTCGGATAAGGGACTGATATTATGTGAGAAGAATTCCCCTTTTTTAAAGGATAGTAGGTTGCTTGTGGGATCATGTCTAGCCGAGGGAGACTATGATTCTTCTTCCTAATTGTTAGGAGGAGATAAGAGGTAGACATGTATTGGAGAGGGTTTCATGATGAAGGAAGGTGGGGGTGGACATTGTCTAAATAGGGAGGAAACTTTGTCGAGTGGTTTTAAGGCTGTACTAGATGATTGTAGTATCTCTCCTACATGGGGGGATGGTGAGCTGTATGATGGGGAGGTGGTGTCCAAGGGTGATGTGGCAGGTGCAGGTGGTTTTGTGATTCGGAAGGAGTCTACCCAATGCTTTGAGAAGTATGTGGAAATAAGGAAGGGTGCGGGTACGGAGGGGTTGGTGGAGGAATTTCGTGAGGCTGCTTACTTGAAGCCTTTATATGTGATCATGCCTACGGTGGGTTGTAATTCTTTGAAAGGTTTGGATAAAAAAATGTCTATGTTATAAAGTCTTGTGTAACCAATTCCTTTCTAAGGATGTGCTAGATGTCTCTGGCCAAACCATAAACACTAAACCCTAAACCCTAAAACCTGAACACTAAACCATTAACCCTAGGTTTTTTGAAGTTTGGCCATGGTTGGAAGGCTAATAGCCACAACCATTGGGCCTTATTCTTCTGCTAGGAGGACTTGTCTTCCTTCTACTGCTAGATCGGGTGGGAAATAAAGCTTGGCTGGAGGTGCTAGTGTTGTTGATGGAGGGAATAATGATGGTTCAGCTGTTGAGGGAAAGAGCGGGGCGGGTTTGTTTTCTGAAAAAAAAATGGAGAGTGGATGGATTACGATTGGACTACGTTAAAACTCTGATGGTAGATGGGACTGCTATGACACACTGCTCTTCTTCATTGATGAAGGAAGGAGTCAAAAGGTTGGAGAAAGCTTTGGTGGGACATTTTTTTGGGAAGGAGACCTCCTTTTTCTGTTACCAAAGAGATACTAATTAAACAATGGAAGCTCTCTGGTCATGTTGATGTGTCTATGTTATAGAGTGGAGTTTTCATTTTCGGTTTTTAATGTGGAGGAGGATCGTTTGAAGGTTTGGGAAGGCAGTCCGTGGTTCGTTAATAGAAGACCATTGTTATTGAAGCCGTGGAGTCTGAGTATTGTGGTAGATGAAGTTATGCTGAATTCCTTACCTATTTGGATATCCTTGCCTAATTTACCTTTTCAATATTGGATTGCGGAGGCGTTGAATTCAATTGATTGGAAATCCCATCACAACTGATAAATATACTTGTATTATGGAGCGTTTATCCTTTGGAAGGTTATCTGTGGAGGTTAAAGCCGGAGATGAGTTGCCAAAATTAATTCTTGTACATGAAGAAAATAGAGCTGTCTTTTCCCAAGCTGTGATGTATGAATGGAGACCTGTATAATGCATTAAGTGCAAGGTATTTGATCATGATTCTTCTTAGTGCAGGGTTGAAGGTGTGGCTGCCAAGAAGAAATGGGTAAAAAAGATGGTTCATTCAGAGGAGTCTTTGTCAAGGAAGGTGTTGCATGATGGAGGAGCTGTGATGGGTGCTCGGCTACTAGAGTGGTTGCTGGTGTAGCTGCTAAACAAGCAGAGGATGGGAAATCCATGGAGAAGGTTGAATTCTGCTTTGATTTCAAATTTGAATTCAAATTCAAATTTGAATTATAGATCAGACGATGTAGAGAAGGGGAAAGAGTTTGTGGGAGCTTTTATTAGCATGAAGAGGGGAAGGAAAGTGCTTCAAGGGAGTGGTTCTGGGAGGTCTGTTGAACACTCAAATTCTTTCTCGGTTTTGGAAGACCGGAGTTGGGCTCTACTTCTTTTAATGCATATTCAAATATGGTAGTAGAGGTGGATGAGTTGTCTTAAGAGGGTTAGATTTACAAAGGGATTGTAGCTGAGGTGGCAGCAGGTGATAGGGTGGCAAACAAGGTGGAAATTCTATGGTCAATATAGTAGATTTGGAGGAGAATCGGTTGGAGGGTGGGAAGGTAGATTCAGCCTTGAATATTATCAAGGATATTCGATTGCTATCTAAAGAAAGTTTGTGATTGGAGGAGAAGAAATCTGTTGGAGAAAATAAAGGAGATTTGTTGGGTAAGGACTCTAACACGGGAGACAAGTTTATTGCTTCTTGTTTGGACATTATCCGTGGGCAATCAAAAGGGAAGATTAGGCCAAGGGAGAGAATCAAGGGAGTTTGTTTGGGAAAGAAGATGGCGCAGTTTTAGAAGGTGTTCACACGGGTTTGAAAGGTAGAAAACGAGCCTTGCACCCTAATTTCATGGAGGACAGCAGTGTAATTGCTGATGTAGTAGAATTCGATAGAATGGAGGGTGGTAAGGTTTATTCTTCTC
Organism: Macadamia integrifolia; assembly: GCF_013358625.1. NCBI lineage: Eukaryota > Viridiplantae > Streptophyta > Magnoliopsida > Proteales > Proteaceae > Macadamia > Macadamia integrifolia. The sequence continues at coordinate 35,682 of NW_024869082.1, forward strand.
CTTTGTTTAGGTCATAAAAGGAAATGGATGATGAGGTGGAGGTTAGACCAAGTCAACTTATAGTAGAGGAGGAATATGTTGGGGAATCAAGGTAGAATATTCCTTTATGCCAAAAGGAGTTGCTTGCCGTGGGTATAAGCAATGATGAGCTCGAGAAAGCCCCATTTATTGACCGGATTGCTATCTTTCCATCTCTTTCAACTTTGACCTTGTAGACTAGCAATAAAAAAAAGTATGAATGAAGTTTCCAATTCTTCTTCCAATTCAAATTTACCCGCTAGGAAAACCCTATCTCTTGAGAAGAATGGTGTGGCCAGGAAGATGACATTCCAACCTCAATGTATTGAGGTCAATTCACATTTGAAAAAACCAATTCAAGAAGCTAGAGCTATGAAGGCGACTGGTGGGGTCCAGAGTACTCTTTCAAACAAATCTGTTAAATGAATTGCATACGCTAGAATGTGAGTGGGCTTAATGCTCCTGAAAAATGAAGTGGGGTTAAGAATTTGATAGCAGAGAAAAATATAAAATTGGGGATTCTTATTGAAAAAAAGGTGAAGGAAGAGAATATAACTATAGTGTTTAGTGCTTTAAGGATGGAGTGGAAGTATGTGCATAATTGTAGAGTAGGGGAAGCTACTGGATGACACTTTATTTGCTGTAGACTGTGAGGTTTGCACATCCCAATTAATACATGTGAAGATAAAAATTAAAGGAACTTCATTGGGGTTTATGTGCACTGCTGTGTATGCCTCAAATAGCATGGAGGAAAGGAGAGAATTATGGAGGGATATTAAGCAATTGTCTCAAGGAATGTCAGTTTCTTCGGTTGTTTTAGGGGACTTCAATGTGGTGAGAGGTCAACATGAAAAGAAAGGGGGGGGGGAGGAGATTAGGTAGAGGAGTTCAATAATTGTGTATTTGATGTTGACCTGTTTGATCTGAAACGGAAGGGTAATTTATTTATTTATTTACTTGGAGCAATGGGAAAGGTGATTTGAATAGAGTGAGTTGTAAGCTGGATAGGGTGTTTTGTAATAATGAATGGGTTGATAAATTTAAATATTCTGCGGCAGCATTCTTGAATCCTGAAATCTCATATCATTATCCTATTCTCTTGAATATTCTGGAGGAGAAGAACTTTGGACCGAAACCTTTCAAGTTTTTTGAGACTTGGACAAAGTATGAGGAGTTCAAGGATATTGTGAAAAGGGGTTGGGATCTTCCAATTAAGAATTACTTGATCCTTTACTTGGGTATGCTGCTAAGTTGAGGAATGTTAAGAAGGAATTGAAAGGGTGGAACAAGGAGCATTTTAGTGACGTGTTTAAGGCAGTAAAAGAGGCTGAAGCTATTCTTTCTGATATTCAAGATAAATTTCTTCCAATCATGGTGATGATAATCTGGTTTGTCAAGAAAAGGAGGCTAAAATGAAATTATGGGAGGCTTTGAAGAGGGAGGAGAGCTTTCTCAAAGAGAAGTCAAGAGTGAAGTGGTTTCAGCTAGGAGATGGAAATAATAGTTTTTTTCATAAGGCAATTAGGTGAAGGCAGCATAGAAATAACATTCTAAAAATTGAGGGAAGCAATGGGGCTATTGTGGATGAGCCTAATCTTATTAAGAATGAGGCTATTGAATTTTATAAGAACCTGTTTGGGCTGAACATGAGGATGTGGGATTTTGTCCTAAGGATATCCCTTTGTGTGGTACCCTTTCCATTGACCAGCAAGAGATGTTAGGACAAATTGTTTCTAATGATGAAATCATGAAGGTTGTGTTTGCTATGAAGAGGACAAAGGCTCCTGGACCTGAAGGGTTTGGTGCTAGTTTCTTCAAACACTCTTGAAAAATTGTAGGAGAGGACCTTACAATTGCTATCAAGTAATTCTTTAGAAATGCTGTTATGCTATCATCCTCTATTAATGCTACTTTTCTCTGCCTAATCCCTAAGTTAAAACAGAGGGCATCATTTGCTGGGTTTAGGCCGATTGCTTTGTGCAATAACTTTTACAAGGTTATTGCAAAAATTATCACTAATAGGTTATAAGGAGTAATT
>NW_024869083.1:0-8275 GCF_013358625.1 Macadamia integrifolia
CCGAATCCTTCAATTAATCATCCGAATTATTCCGAATAATTCTCCGTCCGAATAATTCCCGAATCCGAATTTGTTAACTATGTTTGCATCTAATGATATGAGTGACATCTACTTCGACAACGCCAAGAGGACAATAAGAAGAGTAATGACTATTATTAGTATTATATGTTTGGAAATTGGAAGCGTTACATCATTGTTAAAGTAGAAAGATATTTTATCATCTTTCACTATATTTTATTAATTAAATTAAAAAAATACGCCAGCATCCTTGGTGTGTTGGAAAAAATATACGAATATTTTTCATGGTTTTTTTTTTTTTGGGTGGGTGGTGGGGGTTTGGGTGAGTAACTACAATGAAATCTATTTCGACATAAATATAAACAAAGTAAAATAGAATATTTTAACCAAAAAATAAGATAAATTTTGTTCCTATTACATCCACTGAGAAGAGGAATCTATGGTACTCAAAACTAAAAATTTTAAAGAAAAACTTAAAAGAAGGATCTATGTCTATGACCTGCGTTTAAAAAAATACAATTACAAAAATGATAATACGACCTTTTACCTACCATAATCTATATTAATATTTTACATATGTATACTAAAGTTGTGTTTGATATGTATTCTTGAAAATGCATTCTCATGCATTTTGGTGGAGATTGCATAACTTATGGAGCAAGCTAAAGCTCCCCAGCTGAGTTTGGTGTTGTCAACCCCAGCCGAGTTTGGTGCTATCTTCCCCAGCCGAGTCTGGTGCATCCTTCCAATGGTTTATGCACTCTGCATCTGTAAATTCTCAGTTAATATGAGTTTGGTTACATCATTTCTTGATCTTTTGTTCAATCTCTTGTAGGAATTTCAGCCAGGTAATTCTTAATCAATCTTTCCCCTTTTTTCATCCCCTTTTCTATTCGTAAAACCCTAGTTAATCTTTTTCCTCTTTTAATTTCATTTGATATTTCCTTACTTCACACCTATTATCTTCTCCTCTTTCGACTTCTTTTCTTTTTTGGTTATCTTTTTCCTCTTAACATACTATTCGCCTTTTTCTGTTTCGCTCTGCTCAACCTATTTCCTTCTTTCCTTCTCCTCTTTGTTGTTTGCCTCTGTCCTATAGTCCTTCTTTCTTCATGTTTCTTGTCTAATTCTCTTTAGCATCTTTAGTGGTGATTTGGACCTTATTGTCTCAAGGTAGTAATTTTCTTTGGTTTTTCCCCGAGTGAGACTTCTCTAGTTTATTGGTTCCTTCTCCCAAAGCACCATGACTCTTATAGCGTTCAATTGTCGAGGAGTTGGTCGCTCATCGGTGAAGAGAGAGCTTCAACATTTAATCAAAGGCCACAAGTCGGGTTTGGTTTTTCTTTATGAAACCAAATCTGTTCTCCCCCATCATGTACCCCTTTGCCGAAAGTTACAATTTGATCATCACTTCATTGTTCCTGCATTCAACAGATCTGGTGGTTTAATTGTGTTTTGGCAGAGCTATATGCAAGTTGATATTATCTGGCATAGCAGTTGGTGCATACATATGCTAGTCTCTTATTCAGGTATCTCTGAATATTTCACTGTTGTATATATGAGCACTTCTCCTCATGGTCGTACACTGTGGCAAACTTTATTGAATATTGCTTCTTTGATTGATAAACCATAGTTACTTTTTGGTGATTGGAATGCTTGTTTTGATTCAACTGATAAAAGAGGAGGTAGATCTTTAACTTTGTCACAAATTTCTCCCTTTAATGATTTTATCAATGCTGCTTAATGAGCACAATAATATGTGAAATCTTTGAGATATAAGTGTACATTTTGCCCCACTTTGGATAGTACTACTTTTATTTTTATTTTTAATCTTTTTCAGTTTCCAAGTCTACAAGAGAAAGTGCTTAAAGTGAATCAAGAACCAGTCCAAATGTAGGACCCACTCATTGGTACCACATCCTCTCTCCTACAAAATTCTGAAGATTATTCTCTCTCCTTACCACCTCACAAAATCTTGAATATGCTATAGGGAGATTCCTTTTTGATTTAATCAAGATTGCAAGATATTGGTTAATATTGCAAGGAAGGAATAGAACTTGTTAATTTTTGAAAATAGATTTTCTCTTTCTTCACACAATATCTCAGAGAATGAGGATTTTTATCGAGATTTAATTTAATTTTATTTTCTTTCTTTTCTTAAAAAAGACTTGTAGAAGGAAGGAGGCAAGACAAAAGCCCTATAAAAGCCCCTTCCTCCCCCCTCCTACTTATTATTATTCCCCTTAGTTTATTTTCTAGTTTATGTTTAATTTTCTTCTCTCTCTCCCTCTCTCACTCTTCTTTGGTTTTAGTTCTTCTTTATTTTTGCTTTAATCACTTTTGTAATAGTTTTTTATGTCAATTAATGCAAGCACTCTTTTATTCTTATTCAGCCTTTTATGTTTATGATTTATGCAATTGAGTTGTAATTTTTTAAGTTATAGTTCTAGGCTTAGATCTAGGTGACAAGATCACGAGCCGTGGATCAATTTTTTTTTTCAAGTTCAGTTTTTTTTTTTAAGATTTGTTTTCTTTAGTACTAGAAATTTCAAATTTGGTTTATTCTAGATCTGGTTTTTAGTACTGGTAGTATCTCAAATCACCCAAGCTTTCAAGTTCAAGCATTGATTTAAGTAAGTAAGCTCCTTCAATAATCTTCTCTCTCCCCTCTCATTCCCTCTTCTGACTACCATTTCTTTCTTAATTTAGGATTTTAATTTCAGTTGTTACATTATTGCTATCCCTTTCCCCCAAGGTTCATGGCTAGTGTATGTGTTGATTTTGCCCCTCCTAGCCATAGAACCATTAATTTATTGCTTTTATTTTAATAGTCTCCCTTTCCCTAAAGCCAAGTAGAGTAACCCTTGTAAGAGTGACTCTCTGATCAAATAGGAAAACTCATATTATGATGCATCTCTCGGGCTAAGTAGAGAAACCTACTTGTGAGTCTCTCTGTAGCTTTATACCCTTTCTTTTACTTTATTTTTATTTCAGTATTTTTTTCCTTTATTATTATTTTTTAATTGCGTGGGTTGTTTATTTTTAGTTATTTATTTCTTTAATTTTAATTGTGTGGCTTGCGTCTTTAAATTCTTAGATGACGAATGGTTAGGACGTTATTTTAGATACATATGTTTAGGACGGTAATTAGAATTAGATCACAACCATTAATCAGTTCACTTTCGAATTATTAAAAGAAAAAAAAATAAAGTGGTTGTTATCCCTGTGTTCAACCCGTAGCTATACTGATTCGTACGCTTGCGGTTACATTTAAAATCTCAAACACTGCTCAACTTTTTAATATTCCTTTTTGTGGTTATGCTTTCACTTGGACAAATCATCGATTGGGCCTTCAACATATTGAGGAATGAATTGATAGGTTCTTGGGTTCTGCTGATTGGATCTCTGTTCATTCAGATATGATCACTCTTCATGAGTTAATGACAACATCTGATCATCGAGCTCTTATTCTTAAGAGATCCAATGTTCCGGTACCCCATAAGCTTTTTCAATCTGAGCAGTTTTGGATTTCAGAACCATCATTTATCTATACAGTTGCTAATGCCAGGAGCTCTGCTTGTCATGGCTCTTCTTCCTTTGTTTTGCATCGAAAGTTATCTATGGTTGGTAAAGCTCTCAAGCAATGGAACCACTTCGAAGTGGGTAATCTCTTTGATTGTATTCAAAATCTAAAGAGGGAAATTAAATCAACTTATGATGCACTTGCAGTTGTTCATTCTGATCAATGGTTTATTCATGTTAAAAGCCTTGAGGCCAATCTTAAAAGATCCCTTATTCAAGAAGCAAAATTTTGGGAATAGAAAGCCAAGATAAGTGGGTTCGATGGGGTGATTCTTGCACCTGACATTTCCATATTTCTACAATCCGAATGTGAGCTTTTAACAATATTCACAGGATTAATCATAATGGTCTTTCTCTATCGGATAGGGATTCTATTGCTAATGCATTTCAATCACATTTTAAGAGTTTGTATACTTTTGCTCATCCAGTCTTTACTGAGGAATATTTTGATCCTATCAAGGGGAGAGTATCTTCAGAGGATAATCAGCATCTTCTTCAACCAGTTTTTGCTGAGGAAATCAAAAGAACTATTATACAAATGTCGGGCCTTAAATCTCCTGGACCAGATGGTTTTCCTGGTATTTTCTTTCATAAGGTGTGGCCTATTATCAGAAATCATGTCACAGATGCTATTCTTCAGTTCTTCTCTACTGGTACATTTTCTTTGTCTCTCAACCGTACCTTTATTACTCTCATCCCTAAGGTTGAATCTCCATCAACTATTAGTGAATATCGTCCCATCAGCCTTTGCAATTTTTTATATAAAATCATTTCTAGAATTATCGTCAATCGTGTCAAACCTCTTCTCCATAAAATCATCTCTTTTGAACAAAATGGTTTCGTGAAAGGTAGAAATATTCAAGATAGTATCCTTGTTTGTCATGAACTTGCTCACATTATTTCTCAAAAGAGACGAGGTAAATTTGGGCTAATGTCGGTCAAGCTAGATATGAGTAAAGCCTATGATCATGTTGATTGGAATTTCCTTAAAAGCACTCTGCTTCATTTTGGATTTGATCCTTTATAGGTTGAAAGAGTTATGTTTTGTGTTCAAACCCCTGAAATGGCCATTCTTTTTAATAGATCTCCTCTTGAATATTTTAAACCTTCTCGTGGTCTTAGACAGGATGATCCCCTTTCATCTTATCTCTTTGTTCTTTGTGTTGAAGTCTTTTCTTCTCATATTTCTTTAGCCTTACATAATAAAAAGATTCATGGCATCAAAATTTCTCGATCCAGTCCCTTATTTCTCATCTTGCTTTTGCAGATGATTTCATTTTATTTGGCCATGCTACTCCTCAAGAGGCTAGGGCGATCAGATTTGTTCTTCATGTCTTTTGCTCTAATTCAGGTCAATCTTTTAATTTGGATAAAACTAAAGCAGTCCAAATGTCTCTTCTTCCATGAAAAGATTTTTCTTTGAAACTTTTTTAATCCAATCTTCTTTAGTCAAATCCTTTTATCTTGGAATTCCTTATTTTTCATGGAAATCTTAAGAAGAATGCATGTACTGAGTTGGTCAATAGAGTTAATCTTCGATTGTTCATTTGGAAATCTAAACTTCTTAGTCAAGCTGGAAAACAAGTTCTTATCCATTCAACTTTATCTACTCTTCCACAGCATTATATATCTTGTTTTCTCTTCCCAGCTGATATTAACAAAAAAATTGACTCTATGGGAAGAAAATTATTTTGGTCTAATGGAGACAAATCTCATATTCATACCATTGGGTGGAGTACTATTTGTAAGTCCCTTAAATCTGGAGGCCTCAATTTGAAGCTTGCAACTAATTTGAACCCTGCTTTATTTGCTAAAAGAGTTTGGTCTCTCATTTCTTCTCCTCAGTCTTTATGGAGCATTCTGATGAAATCTAGATACTTTCCCTCAATTGAATTTCTCCATGCTCCCCACCATTATGCTCCATCTTGGGGTTGGTCCTCTATTTTGAAAGGATGATCTCTCTTGCTCAAAGATCTCTTTTGGAGAGTGGGAAATGATCGTAAAATAAATCCTTGGTTCGATTATTGGATTCCTGGTTTCCCTCCTCCTTTGGTTCCATATCCATTACCCTTACAAGCTCCTACCACTGTGGCTGATCTTATCCTTGTAGATGTTAAAGAATGGAATTCATATTTAATTTTTCATTGGTGGCCAGATGATATTGCTCAATCGATTTTATCTATACCCATTCCTCTTCTTGAGGTTGAAGATACATTTATTTGGTCTCCAACAGCTGATGGAAAATTCTCAATGGCATCAGCCTATAGGTTTACTCTTAATGTTGATGATCAAGTTATCAAGCCCATATGGTTGAAGCTTTGGCATTTACAATGTACTCCTAAGATTAGATCATTTATTTGGAAGCTGTTACATGACTATATTCCTCATCCTGCTCTCTTAAGTAATAGAGGAGTTAAATTAATGCTACATGTCCATTTTGCTCCTTCTATCCTAGGGATACTCAACATATATTTATCAATTGTCCTCGGGCTTCTGAAGTATGGCAATTATCAAGAATTTCTTCTATTCCAACTTCCAATACATCAATTCAACAATGGTTTTCTAGGTTATTTACTTTAAATATTCAAGTCAATACAAGAGCGTGAATCTACTCTTATTCTGGTACTCTCATCTGGCATCTATGGACTTCTTTCAATGCTGCATTGTATAATACTGATCTTTCCTCGTTGCCTTTTATTGTATTCAAAAATAAGAAAATGGCTGTTGAATATTTCAGATCTTCAAATTATGTTGCACTACAATGTAACACCATATATATTTCTTGGTCTCCTCCAGTGAATCCCTTCCTTAAGATCAACTTTGATGGCTCTTCTTTGGGAAATCCAGGTCCTGCGGGTATTGGTGGTCTTTGTCAAAACAATTATGGTAGATTTATTTTTGGCTTTACTTGTTATGTTGGTGCTACTTTTGCTTATGTGGCTGAAGTGCTCGCAGCTCGATTGGCAATAAAGATGGCCAAAGATCATTACTTCACTCATGTCATTCTTGAAGGAGATTCCCAACTTGTGGTTGATCTTATTGCTAGGTGTTTATCTTCTATTCCTTGGAGGATTGCTTCTATTATTGAAGATTGCAAAAAACTTTGCTCATTTTTTGTTTCAGTCAAGGTTGTCCATACTTATCGTCAGGACTATTCTGTTGCAAATGCTTTAGCCTCCTATGCATCTCATCATCGGTGTATATCTTCTTAGGAGGATAACCTTCCATCTTTTATAGCTACTTCTTTATTTTTGGACTTTTGTACTACCTCCTTTCCCCGCATTTTGGGATCTTAATATAATTTTCTTATTAAAAGCATTCTCATAGTGTAGAATATATTTCTAACATAGAAAAAGAATATAAATTATCTAGATCCACTAGATAAGAAAATTTATTACAAGATAAGAAGGTTTAAAGTTTATTTTACATTCATTAGTTTCAAGTTTAAAAATATTTACTTAATTCCCGAAATTAATTATTGTTCATGGGGCCCAAAAAACAAGTAAAAGCAAATTTTCTAAAATAACTCTAATCTTACTTAACGTGTATAACTGCTGAGGTGGAATCACATCGGTCCTTCTTCTTCGCCTTCACATCGGCCCCAACCCTATTTGCAAAAACCTTCCTAGAAGTTCCCACAAAAACATCTCATGTCGATCTCTACGTAAGGATTAAGGACCACTATATAAACCCAGAAAAAGAGAGGAAATGTTTCCATGGTTAAGCACCATCCAAAGCACAATGAACAATAAGAGAGGGGGAGAGAGAAGTTTAAAAGACACACTACTCTACCTAGCAGCGTAATCAAAGCATGCAAAAGCTCTATATTGATGGAGAAGCTGGGCAATGGCACGGGTGTCTGAGTAGATTCCTGTAACATTGCTACAAGCTGAGAATGAACCCACTATAGAATGGTTGGAATTCTTGTGAGCCTCAAATTGATGCTTCAGGTCTCCCATGTCTAGCAATCCATCATCGTTGAGACCGATCTCTATCACCTTTGCAAGACTATTACGCCATGGGAGGAGGTTGGAGTGATGCTCGTATGGACGGCTGCTCGTATGAGAGGGGGATTTGCTTCGTTCAAAGAGAGTAAATGGGCGAAAAGAAGAAGAAGAAGAGGGGAAACATAGGGGTCAAACCTGGTTTTGGTGGTTTGAAATCCGGGCCATTTCAAAATCTAGATTTCAGACGGGAACCTCGAGGATCACCACCATCGCAGATACTGTCCGCCAGCATCCGCCAAGAGTTGTTGCCGTAGAGGTTTTCGATCCGATCAATGCCGTCCCTCTTAGCATCTTTGATCTCAGCAGTTATGCACGTCAAGTAAGGTTAGGCTTATTTTAGGAAATTTACTTTTACTTTTTCTTGGGCTCCATGAATAATAATTTACTTGGGTAATTAAGTAAATATTTTTAAACTTGAAACTAATGAATGAAAAATGAACTTTAGACCTTCTTATCTTGTAATAAATTATCTTATCTAGTGGATCTAGATAATTTCCCCTAATGCAAATGGGTTACCGGATAATTTTATTCTTGGTCTTAGAACGTGTTTATGAATTCCAAGGCAGCCAACACTAAGTCTCCTCTTTGATGTAACGCTATATTCACACGATGTTTGAAGACCCAAGAATGTAGTATATGGGTAGGCAATGTGAAGGTTTTTTTTTTTT
>NW_024869083.1:8295-16596 GCF_013358625.1 Macadamia integrifolia
TTGTGGTGGGGGGAAGGAGCCATTGTTGTAGTTGAATTAGGGGTGCAACAGAGTCATGTTTTTCAAAACCTAGGCCTAGGACAAATGCTCAGTCTAGGCCCAGCACAAGATCGAGTTAGAATATCGTAGTTGCAGCAAGGGCTTTTTTTTGAAATTCACGGCTAAGTGCACCTCCATCCTCTCCCTTTGTTGATCATCCCTAGTTGAGAGGGAAAGGAAGGTTGTAAAGAGGGATATATCATACAATATTTTTCTTTCTTTTGTTTATTTTGGAGGCATCACCCTTCTAGGACCCACAAATGTTTATAAAGGTTCAAGGGATAAGTTGACTTGCAATGAATAAGGCAATTGGTCCTCCTAGATATTTGGGTAGGTGTCAAGTTACTTCCTGAATGAGAGAAAGAGAGAGAGAGTTCAACAAGGAATTTCTGATGACCCTTGTATTATACCCTTAGTAAAAACTCCCACTCGTTGTTGTCTTAGGAAGATTTCCTAATGTTATTCACCATAGACAGAAGCTCGGGCATGGCGTTTTATGGTCCAATTTGCACCTCAGGTGTTGGGTCCAAGGACTACAACCAAAATGTGAAGATTTTCTAGGAAATTGAACTAAAATACATGTGTTTGAGATTAGATCAGAGGTCTGCATTTGCTTCGAGACGTCATGATCAATTTGTTTAAAAATTCATCCAATTGGGTCTTTTATTCTTTGCCAATGGGCCTACGTGTTACATGAGTGAAAGAGATATGGGGTAACCAGTGCACGAGGCTCAAACATGCAAAGTAGGATGAGAGGGGGGGCGAGAACTATACAGTTTTACCCCGAGAATGTAGAGATGCTATTTCGACTGCTTGACCACCAGGCTGCAACATTCGTACTTTACCATTGGATGAAGCACATGCACCCTTCAATGAGAGAGACCTCTTGGTAATAGTGTTCTCCAACTACTCAAGGAAACGAAATCAATTTCCTAGTGGATCTATATTGGGGATTGGTCTTGATCAAATTCGATCTGGGCAATCTAGATTGATTTGGTCTGATTTTCGAAACCATGCCTGGATCGGATCAATATCAGCTTGTTCCAACCCTGCTACATAGGTATGGGCAAGGGTAAAAACATAACAAAAATAAAATTTTATTAAAAAAATTAGTGATAAATTTGTCTAATACGATCCAATCCAGATCGATATCTGATGCCTATCGGAGAACGTAGTGTGAGTGAGCTCATTGTTGCTTCTTCTCAATCATGGTTCTAAAAGTAGAATGGAACGGTCCGAATTAGCTGGATCATAATGGTATCGGCTTAAATGAACCTGTTCTACATGTATGACTCAAGGATAAAATTGTAATGAAAAAACAGGGGTAGATCTGTCCCATATGATCCGATCCAGTCTGTGATAATTCCTGAGTTTTAGAACCTTGCTTTTCATTCTCCAACTGCAGTGTCCTGGTAACTAGTTGATGTTTTGTGTTTGGCCTAGTGCCTTGTGATGTTTTCTTTTTCCTTTCTCAGGCTACTCAGGCGGTCAGGCCTCCTTTTCCGTCGTTTACCGCCACAGAATTCAAATTTTGAAATCAAAGTTTGAGGTAACATTCCCGCTTTATATAACTTTCCGGAGAAGCATCTCGCAATTCGAGTATAAAAGTACAAACCCAAGAATAAGAAGAGAGAGGTCCTTCAACATCTTCTCTGCAAGACTAAGACTGCAACTTCAACTTCATGGCAGGACAGGCCGAGGCTTCCTCCTCCGCCCTCACTGCCAGTGCCGGATCTTCAACTTACGATGTTTTTCTCAACTTCAGGGGTAAAGATACTGGCAAAACCTTCACTGGCCACCTTTACCAGGCTCTGAACAGAGAAGGGATCCATGTCTTTATGGATAGTTACAAAATCAGGGAGGGAGAAGAGATTGGGCCAACACTTCTCGATGCAATCCAACGGTCCAAACTCTCTATACCTGTCTTCTCTAGAGGCTATGCCGATAGCAAATGGTGCTTGATGGAACTTGTCAAGATATTGGAGTGCCATAGATCCAACCGTCAACTTGTTCTGCCAATATTCTTCGATGTTGATCCGTCTGATGTTGGACATCAGACCGGAAGTTTTGAAGAAGCGTTTCGTAATCATGAGAAGAAACATGAAGCCCATATCACAGAGCAGTGGAGGGATGCGTTGAGAGAGGTAAAGCAACTGAAGGGATGGGTTCTCGGAGAAGTCGAAAATGGGTTAGTCTCATTTTATTTCATACTTTATTTCATTTATTCTAGTGGAAAGTTTTATTTGTTTACTATTTTTTGGGCCGACCGAGTTACCCAAATTGAAAAGAAATAGAAAAAACGATAATAAAAGAAAACCACAAAAAAGAACTAGAGAAGGACGTTGCAAATTCCTCATGAATTCTGTAAGAGTCCCACCCATTTCAGTGGAAAATTGTCCGCCATAATGGCTGATAGGAAAATTGGGTTATTTGCTCACTTTCCCTCCCCAAAGCAACCAAACACTTTTGATATCACGATTTTTTGGAAAAAAGTACATAAATATTCTAATCCAACAATCCCACCCCGCAAAATCCATCAAACAAACGGGAGCTAAGAAAAACTGAGATTGAACTAAAGAGAGAAAACAAAAAAAAAAACCCTAATAAAAGCTTGATATCGGGCCAATAAGAATCTATTAAGCTAATCCTATGAAAGATTGAATCAAACTAGACCAAAATTGAACCTAATTAATTTCAAACTTCGGCAGCCTAGTTTGGTTTTAATTTATCCCTTTCCCATACCAAAATCGGTTCAAGCCGACTGAAACTAGACTGAACTAATCATTGACACCCTTATGGCTTTCATAAACCACTGTAAGAGAATGTACATGTAGAGTGGCAATTCTACTGTATGATTTTAGAGGACTCAAATTTTTTTTTTCCCTAATTTATTTTTTTGGGGGTAAAAATCCCAGTGTTCTAGTGAGATTTTTGCCACCACCTACGCTAGCTTCTTATGTCATGTCATGTCATGTCATGAAGACTGAGAAGAAGAAATAAAATTATATTTTTTGATTGAAAAGGAAAATGAAAGAGAATTTTATTTTATGTAATTCTAGTGTCTTTGTGTGATTTTTCCACTTTTGAATACTTTTTATATAGGGATGCATGCTGCTCATACTATATTATCAATTTTTCTCTTAATTAATAATTGATTTTCATTCATTTGAGAACTTAAAATTTTCATTTTGTTCAATAATTTCAGGAATGAATCAAAATTAGTTGAGCGTGTTGTTAAAGAAGTTTTAAGAGAAACATCCAGCAAGTGCTTGAGCGATGTTAAATACTATATTGGATTGGAATCATTTGTAAATCATCTACCATCTTTACTAATAACTGGTTCCAAAGATGTTTGTTCTATTAGAATATGTGGCATAAGTGGCATTGGGAAGAAAGACAAAGAAGCTGAATGTGTTACAGTGAAAGAATTAATGGAAAAACCATTAAATTCATTCTCGGTAAGGAAATAAATTACTTCAAATTATTAAAAGGTAATAAAGATATTTTGGAGTTGAATATAACTGATACATATTTAACATTTACAAATTTGCAGAATACAAATTATTACATTGAAGGAAAAATTACGAAGCTTGAAAATGAAATATCATGGTACAATGCCTGCAAAGATTGTAATAAAAAGGTACAATTTCGGAGAGGTACCGCAATATGCGACAGATGTGGAAATGATGATACAAGATATACAAAAAAGTAAGATTTTTTTCTTCATTTCTTTAACAAAGCACAAATTTATGTTAATAATATTTCAAATTAACAATTAGTTTTCATTGACAGGTATTGGGGAAGTTTCAATGTCATAGATTCAACTGGAACGATATTTATCACATTATTTGATGCTATTAAAGCGATCACAAGATGTTCGGCAACTGAGTATGCAAAATCATTAAAAAAGGTAAAAAAATATCTTTGTTGATTCAGTTTGACAAATATATTAAATTACAATAATATATTAGTATGCTTTATCATTATTAATTTTTGTTTGTGTTGCAGTTGCAGTACCAAAAGAAACTACAGTCTTGTCTATCAAAAAATTATCGTTTTTATTTCAAAATGGATGAAAAAAATAAGTCCAGGCTAGCATCAAAAAGCATTGTTGCAGATGTTATTGCAGATGTTATTGAAGAAGGAGATGCTGATACAAACATCATCATAGATGTGGAAGAATTACCAAACAAAAAATACAAAAAAATTAAAATAGCGAAAGATTAAATAGTGCCATTGACACACCCTTTCTCTACATAGTTATTATTATTATTATTATTATTTTTTAAAATATTCTTGATTGTGGCTTGTATTTTCTCTATGGTTTATCATATGGAATCTTGATGGATGTATGTTCTCTATTCTTATAAATTATAAGATAGATAAAATAGAACAAAGACGTGATCCCTACAATAGTTACAATAGTAGTGAAGAAAGTGATGAAAAAAATTGTACAATGTTTGAGATGTGCTCACATAATTGTATCCCTCCCTTTGTTCCCTTTATCTAAGTTAGAGAAAATTTCCAATATAGGGAAGAAAAGAAAATCCTTTGGAATTTGCAGGATTAAAAAAAAAAAAAAAGCTTGCCTGTACACAGGGCACGGAAATTCTCAATAGTTTTTGAAACCATTTCCCCAAAAAGGCTCAACTCCAATTTCTACATCAAAGAAGCATTTTGTTGGTTCCCTGTGGGGATGTGATTTTATTTCACTTGGCAGATCTTGTGCATACTTGCGTTCATTTTCCTATTTCCCTTTTTCATTTTTGTTGGTTATTACTTCTAATGAAGTGAATGAGAAAAGGAGAACTCAATTCCTGCTGTATATGGCTATGTTCATGAAGGTTTTTGTAGAGCTGAACTTCCCTAAACTCACGTTAGAAACCCATGATTCTAGGATGGTTCATGAATTTTAGGGCTTTCAATGAGTTTTAGAGACTCTAAAACCTTAGGGCCCATTTTTTTCATAGGAAGTTTGTGTAGAAATGTAACCTTAGAATGATGCAGAAGATACTGAAAAAATAAGAACAAATAATGCACACAAATTTTACGAGGTTAGGCAAGGTTGCCTACGTCTCCAGTAAAATGAGATCCTGCTTCACTATCAATGGAGAATAGGATTACAGTGCTCGTCCTCACAGCCTCTCAGTATTACTTGCATTATAGAGAAAGAAATCATCGTTACAAATATATAACGAAAAACCTTAATTCGAAAAGTACAAAACATCATACACTAAATAACGACATCGAGATATTGCATCAGTACTTTGTGAATTAAACTCTAACGAAATACAAGATATCATACACCGATAACTTGACGGTGGTATGATTGTACCTCAACAAGATTTATTTTTGAGTTGTCTGTGTTTATGAGGTGTGGTATTTTGGAGAAATATAGCAACAGATCCTGTCGGCTCACGTGAATATCATTTTCTCCCACGTTAGCCCTCATCGAAGTCTCACCAATTTGATGGGACTTTGGCAAACCTTCATCGTCCCACCATTGCTGCAACAGGTCCCAGGCTCCAGCTGCAATTCGAGAGGGGCGAGCAGACTTTTCTAGAGAAGGTTTATAATCGGAACCGAATTCTGTACCAGACTCTTCATCTTCGTCGTCGGATGTTTGGCTGGTAATAACAGATCGGGTGACCGGAGTTAGAGCAACAACGGGATTGGGAGTAGGCTTCTTGACAGGTGGTCTTTTGTCGACGGAAGTCGGCAGCAAATCGGGTGATGGGAGTTAGAGCACCAACGGGATTAGGAGTAGGCTTCTTAACAGGTGGTCTTTCCAGTTGCAGAGAATGACGGAGAAAGTTAAAAAAAGGGTTTGCGAATGGCGGAGGCTGAGAGGGTCTTTTGGGGGTCAAACGTATTATTTATAGATTAGCAGGCCTTGAACTCCGATCATCTGCAACCGAACGAACAAATGGGGTGCAATCGGCTCTGAACTTGGACTTTAGCAGGTGGTGGAACTCTGAACAAAGGTGTGCCATCTCTTACTCTATCCAAAGGGCTTGGCCTGAACTGGATTCTTTCAAAATCTTCTCTACAATCGGCTCTAAACTCGGAATTTAGCAGGTGATGGTACTCTGATCATCTCGCTCTTTCCCTCTCTCTCTTTTCTTCTCTTCATCTCTCATCCAACCAAACGTTGCTGGGTGAGAAAAATTAAACTTTACCTCATATTTATTATCCTTGTTTTTCACCCCACTAACATGTGAATCTCATACTGCCAATATTTTCACCTCAACTCCCCTTCTAAGCAAACGGCCCTAAGTGAATTGATTCACAAATAGAGTTTGGAATTTATCATACAAAATAGAAGCACATTCCGAACAAGGTTTGGATTTTATCATACACGAAGGTTTGGACTTCAGGCTTTCAACAATGTCCATAGGAAACGAAAAGGAAAAGGGAGAGGGAGAGGGAGAGGGAGAGGGAGAGGGAGAGGGAGGGGGAGGGGGAGGGGGAAGAGAGAGAGAATGGTGACAAACCTTGATGTGACTCGAGCGGTAGGGTAGGGATAGGGTTCTTGCAAGGAAGAGGAACTTGCCTTTAGATAGGGAAAACTTTCAATTTGTTAAAAGAACAAGGAAAACACCTTTTATGTATTTTTGCAATCTATTTTTAATCTTATTCTTTTCATTGATTCATTTTGTGGGAATACAAAAATGAATCGAACATGCTAAATACATTTGTGTTCTATTTGCATTTCTACAAAATAGAAGAACACTAGAAACATTCTCGTAGAGAGTTATCAGATGACACCTAGGGCACCTTTTGATAACGTTTCTATTGTTTCTGTGTCTAGAAACAATAGAAACGACTTTTTATGTTTCTGAAAACAAAAACGGATTTTTTGGTGTTTGATAAAACTGTTTCTCAAAATGTTTTTTGCAGACATAATACCACTAAAAAATCCAACAGTATCATCGGATGCCCAAAAATGAGATAGGGTTCGGTTGTCTCTTTTTAGGTTTAAATACTTGAGAGATTTATCGGGCACAACAACCTCTTTTTTTTTTTTTTTTTCTCAAATTCATTTCTAGAAATGACAAAACAAGTCAGACGACTTGTTTCATCAAAGTCTTTTCTAGAATTGTAAATAAGTATAAATTTTGATTTATTTTTCTAAAAACGGGTGAAACGGAACAACTTTGTCAAAAACGCTTTTTATACTATTTTTCCATTTCTGGGAACAAGAATACGCAGAAATGGAACGTTGTCAAAATGCCTAAATGATTAACATTTTTTTTCTTCTAGTGAAGATGAGAATTATGGCTTGATGGAAGAAAATTGTGCGGCTTTTATCCATTCTTCTCTCTCTTCATAGATATAATTATAAGTAATAAATTATTATAAATTGTGCACATAGTTAATTGGGACTATGAAGATATTTTGGATCTATTGTCTCCAAGTGTAGATATTTTGGATCAATTCCATCTTTGATTTAATATTTGATTTGATTCAAAATAATTATTTTCTGATCTAAAATAGCACAATCATACAAATATGTTGGAAATGGTTTTTTTTTTCCATTTTACTTTCTTGTGAAGATAAACATTAGAAAACTTGGCTCTTCAAATCCTTGATATTCCCAACAAACATTAGAAAACTTGGCTCTTCTAATCCTTGATATTCCCAACATATTATGCACTAATATTGAGGTTACACTTTTACCTAAAAAAAAGAAAGTATGGAAGTTACTCAGTATACAGTAGGAAGGATCAGCTATTTAAGTTGATCCCTATATTAAGGTGCTTACTACTTTATATCCATATTTTGCTAAAAGACTTCTAACTGATCCAAATCCATATCTTAGAGATGTTGCTAATGACGGGTATTCAAGAACACTAAACACCCCTAGGTGAGTGGTCCAAAGTGTGCCTGGTGGGAGTTGAACTTAGGACGTTTGAGTTTATGGCTCGTACCAAGTTTGTTACTCACCAACTGGGCTACCTCTTAGGTTGTTGCAAACTTGAGGAATAATTGAGATTGGCGATGAGTAAAAATATGGAAAAATAATTATATATATATATATATATATATTTAATTTGATTCTAATTTCCAACCACACAAATCAATGAGACCAACAACATCTTGTAATGCCTAAGCTACAACAACTCAAATTTGCAGTGAATGCCTCCATGGTTGGTTTTCTATTTATTTTCTGGGAGATTTAGATGCAACCTCATCCAGTCTCATAGCATTAACTTCTGACTGTTAAAACCCATTCTTCAGCAAAACATTGAAATACTAAGG
>NW_024869083.1:16616-37682 GCF_013358625.1 Macadamia integrifolia
TTAAGTGCACCTGCATGGACCATAGTTATCAATTCGGCCGAATAATTCGCGAATTATTCGGCCGAACCGAATTTTTCCGAATTTTATCAAAAATTCGGACCGAATCCGAATTGAAAATAAAATTCTTTAAAATTCGCGACTTTTTCCAAAATGAATATAAATCGCGAATAATTCGGACCGAATCCGAATTAAACCGAATTATTCGGTCCATTTAAACATTATTTAAAAAAAAAAACCAAAAATAAAAAATAAAAAAATAAAAAAACAAATTTTTTTTTTTTAAAAACCCCAATAAGATTTTTTGACCGCTTTTTTGACCGAATCCTTAAATTAATCGTCCGAATTATTCCGAATAATTCTCCGTCCGAATAATTCCCGAATCCGAATTTCCTAACTATGAGTGTGAGTGAGCACATTGTTGCTCCTTCTCAATCATGGTTCTAAAAGTAGAATGGAACGGTCCGTATTAGATGGATCATAATGGTATCAGCTTAAATGAACCTGTTCTACATGTATGATTCAAGGATAAAATTGTAATGAAAAAAAAAGGGGTAGATCTGTCCCATATGATCCGATCCAGTCTGTGACCATTCCTGAGTTTTAGAACCTTGCTTTTCATTCTCCAACTGCAGTGTCCTGGTAACTAGTTGATGTTTTAATCCTTTTGTGTTTGGCCTAGTGCCTTGTGATGTTTTCTTTTTCCTTTCTCAGGCTACTCAGGCTACTCAGGCCTCCTTTTCCGTCGTTTACCGCCACAGAATTCAAATTTTGAAATCAAAGTGTAACATTCCCGCTTTATAGAACTTTCTGGAGAAGCATCTCGCAGTTCGAGTATAAAAGTACAAACCCAAGAATAAGAAGAGAGAGGTCCTTCAACATCTTCTCTGCAAGACTAAGACTGCAACTTCAATTTCATGGCAGGACAGGCCGAGGCTTCCTCCTCCGCCCTCACTGCCAGTGCTGGATCTTCAACTTACGATGTTTTTCTCAACTTCAGGGGTAAAGATACTCGCAAAACCTTCACTGGCCACCTTTTCCAGGCTCTGAACAGAGAAGGGATCCATGTCTTTATGGATTACAAAATGAGGGAGGGAGAAGAGATTGGGCCAACACTTCTCGATGCAATCCAACGGTCCAAACTCTCTATACCTGTCTTCTCTAGAGGCTATGCCGACAGCGAATGGTGCTTGATGGAACTTGTCAAGATATTGGAGTGCCGTAGATCCAACCGTCAACTTGTTCTGCCAATATTCCTTGATGTTGACCCGTCTGATGTTGAACATCAGACCGGAAGTTTTGAAGAAGCGTTTCGTAATCATGAGAAGAAATATGAAGCCCATCTCACAGAGCAGTGGAGGGATGCGTTGAGAGAAGTAAAGCAACTGAAGGGATGGGTTCTCGGAGAAGTCGAAAATGGGTTGTCTCATTTTATTTCATACTTTGTTTCATTTATTCTAGTGGAAAGATTTATTTGTTTACTATTTTTTGGGCCGACCGAGTTACCCAAATTGAAAAGAGATTGAAAAAACGATAATAAAAGAAAACCACAAAAAAGAACTAGAGAAGGACGTTGCAAATTCCTCATGAATTCTGTAAGAGTCCCACCCATTTCAGAGGACTTTGAGAAGGTGTGGGGTGGTGGAAGTTGTCCGCCATAATGGCTGATAGGAAAATTGGGTTATTTGCTCACTTTCCCTCCCCAAAGCAACCAAACACTTTTGATATCACTATTTTTTGGATAAAAGTACATAAATATTCTCAATCCAACAATCCCACCCCGCAAAATCCATCAAACAAACGGGAGCTAAGAAAAACTGAGACTTAACTAAAGAAAAAAAAAAAAAAAAACTAATAAAAGCTTGATATCGGGCCAATAAGAATCTATTAAGCTAATCCTATAAAAGATTGAATCAAACTAGACCAAAATTGAACCTAGTTAATTTCAAACTTTGGCGGCCTAATAGTTTGGTTTTAATTTATCCCATTCCCATACCAAAATCGGTTCAAGCCGACTGAAACTAGACTGAACTAATCATTGACACCCTTATGGCTTTCATAAACCACTGTAAGAGTATGTACATGTAGAGTGGCAATTCTACTGTATAATTTTAGAGGACTCATTATTTTTTTTGGGGTAAAAATCCCAGTGTTCTAGTGAGATTTTTGCCACCACCTACGCTAGCTTCTCATGTCCATGTCATGTCATGTCATGTCATGAAGTCTGAGAAGAAGAAATAAAATTATATTTTTTTATTGAAAAGGAAAATGAAAGAGAATTTTATTTTATGTAATTCTAATGCCTTTGTGTGATTTTGCCACTTTTGAATACTTTTTATATAGGGATGCATGTTGCTCATACTATATTATCAATTTTTCTCATAATTAATAATTGATTTTCATTCATTTGAGAACTTAAATTTTTCATTTTGCTCAATAATTTCAGGAATGAATCAAAATTAGTTGAGCGTGTTGTAAATCATCTACCATCTTTACTAAAAACTGGTTCCAAAGATGTTTGTTCTAATGGAATATGTGGCATAAGTGGCATTGAGAAGAAAGACAAAGAAGCTGAACGTGTTACAGTGAAAGAATTAATGGAAAAACCATTAAGTTCATTCTCGGTAAGGAAATAAATTACTTCAAATTATTAAAAGGTAATAAAGACTTTTTGGAGTTGAATATAACTGGTACATATTTAACATTTACAAATTTGCAGAATACATATTATTACATTGAAGGAAAAATTACGAAGCTTGAAAATGAAACACCATGGTACAATGCCTGCAAAGATTGTAATAAAAAGGTACAATTTCGGAGAGGTACCGCAATATGCGACAGATGTGGAAATGATGATACAAGATATACAAAAAAGTAAGATTTTTTTCTTCATTTCTTTAACAAAGCACAAATTTATGTTAATAATATTTTAAATTAACAATTAGTTTTCATTGACAGGTATTGGGGAAGATTCAATGTCATAGATTCAACCGGAACGATATTTATCACATTATTTGATGATATTAAAGTGATCACAGGATGTTCGGCAACTGAGTATGCAAAATCATTAAAAAAGGTAAAAAAATATCTTTGTTGATTCAGTTTGACAAATATATTAAATTATAATAATATATTAGTATGCTTTATTATTATTAATTTTTGTTTGTGTTGCAGTTGCAGTACCAAAAGAAACTACATTCTTGTCTATCAAAAAATTATCGTTTTTATTTCAAAATGGATGAAAAAAATAAGTCCAGTCGAACATCAAAAAGCATTGTTGCAGATGCTATTGAAGAAGGAGATGCTGATACAAACATCATCACAGATGTGGAAGAATTACCAAACAAAAAATACAAAAAAATTAAAATAGTGAAAGATTAAATAGTGCCATTGACACACCCTTTCTCTACATAGTTATTATTATTATTATTTTTTAAAATATTCTTGATTGTGGCTTGTATTTTCTCTATGGTTTATCATATGGAATCTTGATGGATGTATGTTCTCTATTCTTATAAATTTTCACAATGTTTGAGATGTGCTCACATAATTGTATCCCTCCCTTTGTTCCCTTTATCTAAGTTAGAGAAAATTTCCAATATAGGGAAGAAAAGAAAATCCTTTGGAATTTGCAGGATAAAAAAAAAAAAAAAAGCTTGCCTGTACACCGGGCACGGAAATTCTCAATAGTTTTCGAAACCATTTCCCCAAAAAGGCTCAACTCCAATTTCTACATCAAAGAAGCACTTTGTTGGTTCCCTGTGGGGATGTGATTTTATTTCACTTGGCAGATCTTGTGCATACTTGCGTTCATTTTCCTATTTCCCTTTTTCATTTTTGTTGGTTATTACTTCAAATGAAGTGAATGAGAAAAGGAGAACTCAATTCCTGATGTATATGGCTATGTACATGAAGGTTTTTGTAGAGCTGAACTTCCCTAAACTCACTTTAGAAACCCATGATTCTAGGATGGTTCGTGAATTTTAGGGCTTTCAATGAGTTTTAGAGACTCCAAAACCTTAGGGTCCATTTTTTTCATTGGAAGTTTGGGTAGAAACGCAACCTTAAAACGATGTAGAAGATACTGGAAAAATAAGAACAAACAATGCACATAAATTTTACGAGGTTTGATAAGGTTGTCTACGTCTCCAGTGAGATGAGATCCTGTTTCACTATCAATGGAGAATAGGATTATAGTGCTCGTCTTCACAGACTCTCAGTATTACTTGCATTACAGAGAAAGAAATCATCGTTACAAATATATAACGAAAAACTTTAATCCGAAAAGTACAAAACATCATACATCAAGTAACGACATCAAGATACTGCACCAGTACTTCCTGAATTAAACTCTGACGAAATACAAGATATCAAACACCAATAATTTGATGATGGTATGATTGTACCTCAACAAGATTTATTTCTATTTATTTATTTTTTTTTTTTTGTAAAAACCCCAACAAGATTTGAATTGTCAGTTTAAGAGGTGTGGTATTTTGGAGAAATACAGCAAAAGTTCCTGTCGGCTCACGTGAATATCATTTTCTCCCAAGTTAGCCCTCATCGAAGTCTCACCAATTTGATGGGACTTTGGCAAACCTTCATCGTCCCACCATTGCTGCAACAGGTCCCAGGCTCCCAGCTGCAATTCGAGAGGGGCGAGCAGACTTTTCTAGAGAAGGTTTATAATCGGAACCGAATTCTGTACCAGACTCTTCATCTTCATCGTCGGATGTTTGGCTGGTAATAACAGATCGGGTGACCGGAGTTAGAGCAACAACGGGATTGGGAGTAGGCTTCTTGACAGGTGGTCTTTTGTCGACGGAAGTCGGCAGCAAATCGGGTGATCGGAGTTAGAGCACCAACGGGATTAGGAGTAGGCTTCTTAACAGGTGGTCTTTCCAGTTGCAGAGAATGACGGAGAAAGTTAAAAAAAGGGTTTGTGAATGGCGGAGGCTGAGAGGGTCTTTTGGGGGTCAAACGTATTATTTATAGATTAGCAGGCCTTGAACTCCGATCATCTGCAACCGAACGAACAAATGGGGTGCAATCGGCTCTGAACTTGGACTTTAGCAGGTGGTGGAACTCTGAACAAAGGTGTGCCATCTCTTACTATATCCAAAGGGCTTGGCCTGAACTGGATTCTTTCAAAATCTTCTCTACAATTGGCTCTAAACTCGGAATTTAGCAGGTGATGGTACTCATCATCTCGCTCTTTCCCTCTCTCTCTTTTCTTCTCTTCATCTCTCTCATCCAACCAAACGTTGCTGGGTGAGAAAAATTAAACTTTACCTCATATTTATTATCCTTGTTTTTCACCCCACTAACATGTGAATCTCATACTGACAATATTTTCACCTCAACTCCCCTTCTAAACAAACGGCCCTAAGTGAATTGATTCACAAATAGAGTTTGAAATTTATCATACAAAATAGAAGCACATTCAGAACAAGGTTTGGATTTTATCATACACGAAGGTTTGGACTTCAGGCTTTCAACAATGTCCATAGGAAA
This sequence comes from Macadamia integrifolia, assembly GCF_013358625.1. Classification (NCBI taxonomy): domain Eukaryota; kingdom Viridiplantae; phylum Streptophyta; class Magnoliopsida; order Proteales; family Proteaceae; genus Macadamia; species Macadamia integrifolia. Next base: position 22,128 of record NW_024869083.1, read on the forward strand.
CGAAAAGGAAGGGGGAGAGGGAGAGGGAGAGGGAGAGGGAGAGGGAGAGGGAAGAGAGAGAGAATGGTGACAAACCTTGATGTGAGAGACTCGAGCGGCAGGGTAGGGATAGGGTTCTTGGAAGGAAGAGGAACTTGCCTTTAGATAGGGAAAACTTTCAATTTGTTAAAAGAACAAGGAAAACACCTTTTATGTATTTTTGCAATCTATTTTTAATCTTATTCTTTTCATTGATTCGTTTTGTGGGAATACAAAAATGAATCGAACATGCCAGATACATTTGTGTTCTATTTGTATTTCTACAAAATAGGACACTATAGAGAGTTATCAGATGACACTTAAGGCACCGTTTGATAACGTTACAGTAGAAACGGCTTTTTACATTTTCAAAAATAAAAACGGATTTTTTAATGTTTGATAAATCTGTTTCTCAAAATGTTTTTTGCAAACATAATACCACTAAAAAATCCAACAGTATCATCGGATGCCTAAAAATGAGAGAAGGTTCGTTTGTCTTTTTTTAAGTTTAAATACTTGAGAGATTTATCGGGCACAACAATCTCTTTTTTTTTTTTTTTTTTTCTCAAATTTATTTCTAGAAATGATAAAACAAGTCAAACAACTTATTTCGTCAAAGACTTTTCTAGAATTGTAAATAAGCATAAATTTTGATATATTTTTCTAAAAATCGGTGAGGCAGAACAATTTTGTCAAAAATGCTTTTTATACTATTTTTCCATTTCTGGGAATAAGAAAACATAGAAATGAAATGTTGTCAAAACGCCTAAATGATTAACATTTTTTTTCTTCAAGTGAAGATGAGAATTATGGCTTGATGGAAGAAAATTGTGCGGCTTTTATCCTTTCTTCTCTCTCTCCATAGATGTAATTATAAGTAATAAATTATTATAAATTGTGCACATGGTTAATTGGGACTATGAAGATATTTTGGATCTATTGTCTCCAAATGTAGATATTTCTCTAATTTTCAGAGCACTTCAAAACTTCTTTGATGATGTACTTAGTTTAACTGTCAGTGAATGGTCAACTTTAAAACAATTTTGTGATAGCTTTGGTGCAATTTTATATCAGTATCCATTCAATGGCAAATGCCGATGGTGACTTTAGGGTGGTTTTGAACTTTGTAAGTTGGTTTTTAACTGTTAAGAGACTACTGTAAAACTTGCAACTTAAAAGCCAATAGAGTATTAATCAATTCCATCTTTGATTTAATATTTGATTTGATTCAAAATAATTATTTTCTGATCTAAAATAGCACAATCATACAAATATGTTGGAAATGGTTTTTTTTTTCCATTTTACTTTCTTGTGAAGATAAACATTAGAAAACTTGGCTCTTCAAATCCTTGATATTCCCAACAAACATTAGAAAACTTGGCTCTTCTAATCCTTGATATTCCCAACATATTATGCACTAATATTGAGGTTACACTTTTACCTAAAAAAAAAAGTATGGAAGTTACTCAGTATACAGTAGGAAGGATCAGCTATTTAAGTTGATCCCTATATTAAGGTGCTTACTACTTTATATCCATATTTTACCAAAAGACTTCTAACTGATCCAAATCCATATCTTAGAGATGTTGCTAATGACGGGTATCCAAGAACACTAAACACCCCCAGGTGAGTGGCCCAAGGTGTGATGGTGGGAGTTGAACTTAGGACGTCCGAGTTTATGGCTCGTACTAAGTTCGTAACTCACCAACTGTGCTACCCCTTAGGTTGTTGCAAACTTGAGGAATAATTGAGATTGGCGATGAGTAAAAATATGGGAAAATAATTATATATATTTAATTTGATTCTAATTTCCAACCACACAAATCAATGAGACCAACAACATCTTGTAATGCCTAAGCTACAACAACTCAAATTTGCAGTGAATGCCTCCATGGTTGGTTTTCTATTTATTTTCTGGGAGATTTAGATGCAACCTCATCCAGTCTCATAGCATTAACTTCTGACTGTTAAAACCCATTCTTCAGCAAAACATTGAAATACTAAGGCTTTGTTTGGTTGCAAGGGGAATGCAAATTTTTTATGTAAAGGAGAATTTTTTTTGCAGAAAAAATAAATTTAAATGTTTGATTGCAAGGGAAATATATTTTACATGTGAAAAAAATTTCACTTAATCATTAAAATTTTCCTTTTTATTTCCCCACCAAAATAGGAAGAAAAAAAAAAACCCTACTCTCACGATCTCTCTCCCACTCTCGTGACTCTCACCTTGCTCATGACTCTTATCTCTCTCTCTCTCTCTCTCTCTCTCTCTCTCTCTCTCTCAAGCGACTCAATTGGGTTTGTTATGACCAAAAGACTTTGGGTTTGATCCAAATGGAGCATTACTGACCTGTTGGGTTTGTTTTGACCAAAAGACTTTTGGAATGGGCCTTTTAGTCGTTATCACTTGTGTTCACTTCACTTTTGTTACAACCAAACGACTCAAAAGGGAAAAAAAAATCGCTTTACTTCCCTTCACTTCACTTCCATTCACTTCCCATTTCCCTTGCAACCAAACGTAGCCTAACATATTAAGTGTAATTATGATACTTAATATATGGCCCTTATCTTTCATATATCTATAAATATATGCAAAATACATTTTTAAGTTAAGGTTACCTTGAGCCCAACCCTAGCCTAACCCAGTCCAATTCGATCCAGACTTAAAAAATTCCAACCCTAGCCTAGCCCAACCTTAGTGGGCTCAGGTTCACTGGGTCAATCTTGCATCCCTTTATTGAAGTGTATATGTTTCTTCCATACACCATTTAAATTGGCAAACGATGACTACTTTGGTTATAAGGGAAGTTAAAGGAAAAAGAATTTAAAATTTTTAAAGCTAAAAACAAAACTTTTCTAATTGTTATCTAACATAATTGTAAAAACTATTTAAATTTCTTATTATATTCAGTAATGATATTTTTAGATGTACGTTTTATTTTACTTTTCAAATCTAGAGGACTTAGATGCAAAGTAATGTGAAATTAGTAATCAAATATGGAATGATTTGGAGTTAGTGTAATATCAGGGTTAATGAATACGAAAATTTCCCTTCCCTTCCATTTAATTTCCCTTGCAACCGAACAGAGCCGATGGTATTTCAATTGCATTCAGTAAAATTGTTGATTATCATAGATTAAAAATCTACTTAAAGAAGTTCCACTCCTCCTAAAACAATGAACAACCAACAAAAAATACAACTAATTAGTTTTCTCTCTACCCAAAGGTGCAAAAAATATGTAAATGGATAGTCGAAATCCGAATTCGAATTTGCATTCGTGTTCATTTAGGGGTATCCGTATCCGAATAAGGGTATCCGGATTAAAATCCAAATTATCCTATCTGATTAAATAATCAATTAATGATTTTGAGGGTTCTTGAAATTTAAATAGGTTCTAGAGATTGAGGAAAAGAGTTAAAACAACCTAGAAAGCTGGATTAAGAGCAAATTATATTTATTTTGAGAGGGGGGGGGAAGGAAAGTCCAGATTACACAAGTCAGAGAGTAAACAGGTAGTTGAAAATCCAAATTCGGTATGCATCCGTATGCGTTTAGAGATATTTGTATCCGGTAAAAAATATCCGAATCCAAACACATCCGATCCGAATTCAATCTGTATCCAATCCGTTTACATCTTAAGTTTTCCCCTTAGATTATAAAACCTAATTCCCTAATCTCTTCCATACCTAGAATTGGCACATGTAAATTTTTTCGTATGAAGAACAAATTACAACTAATTAGTTTTTTTTTTTTTCCCTTATTAAGGAAAAATATGGCAAATCGAAAGTAAAGTTTTAAGGAACAAGTTTTCATCAGGCTACGAGGAACATGAATCCATTCATTGTAGCTCCTCGTGATTCCAAGATATGAGAGAGAGAGAGAGAGAGAGAGAGAGAGAGAGAGAGAGATCATCTAGATTTTAGATCATCCCCTCGTTCAACCCAACGGTGCTGGAAAACTTTGTCCATTTTTTTCCTTAGAAGTTAAAACAAAAGGGAAAATGATGCACGCTGATGGGCCAAACAACTATATTATGACCATCAGATGGAATGGAAAGCACTTCAACCGTACGACCCACATTTGCTGCATCACTAATGATCCATTAACATCATTACCCGTCTCGCCCCTTTCTACATCTCTTTCCCTTGTCGCAGTCCAGCAAAACTACCTCTGTTGTGCATCATCATTCTCTCTTGTCGGTGGAAAAGCTAAACACTTTGGAAAAATAGGAATCCCCAAATCTTATAATGTCCTTTCGTACAAGAAAATCGAATCTTACTTCTTCCCAACCTTTTTACATGTACACCACCACTACTGCTACAACCCAACTCTATTGCCGCAGTGCCGCCACCACCTCCTCCAGTCTCTCTCTCTCTCTCCCTTGTTTGCCCACCCATTACAAATGACTTCCATTTCAGGATTCAGGACTGCATTGCACTTCCGTCACTTTCTCATTAAATAAGTAAATATTTTTCACGAGGGCGTTGGAAGGTCAGCACGGTTACGCGTTTGCGTACTTTGTTTATATTTATAATTCCCCCAGTTTATGCTTAGTCTTCAACCGTATTTATAAATATTATACCTAATTTCGTGCGTACGTGAAGTACATGGAATAGTTTATGGTTTCCTCGTCTCCCCATCATCTTCTCTATTTGGTAAAGTCTCCACAATCCAAAAAAAGACCTTTTTTTATTTTTATTTTTATTTTTATTTTTATAAAGGAATAGAAAAAAGAGACACTTATATAGACTTTGTGTGTCACGCATGCAGCGTTTTCTTTCCATAAAATTGCCTACAATACAACATTGAATTTAGACTTTTATAACGCGTTTTCATCAATTTCTAAAATAATTCTCATATCAATGGAGATGTGGACCATGCGAGGGAAGGTTCTTAAACCCCACCACCAAAAAAAAAAAAAAAAAACAATTTGGCTTGACTGATGAGTTTTGGTTCAGCTCAGATTGAACCAAATCTTAATGATTTGATTTTAGGTTTGGGTTCTAAAGACTTGGTTAGAAAGAAAAAAAAAGAGATCAAACTCAATGAAAATTGAGATTGAATCAAATATTAACTCGATGATTTACTGAAAACCTTAAAGCACTAGGATTATCCTGATAAATCCTATTATTTTTTATGGAAAATAATAAAATGGACATAAAGAGTTAAGGTTGCGTTTGATAGTGTTTCTGTTATAGAAACGAAGTTTTGTGTCAAAAACGGAAATTTCAGTTTCTATGTCAAAATGTCGTTTTTTGTTTTTTATTTTTTATTTTTTTATTTTTTATTTTTTTTGAACGAAATTGGAAAGACAGAATTACATTTTGTCGTTTTGTAAATTCACATTTTTTTTTTCACTTTTTATTAAAAAAAAAAAAGAAACACACCATAAATGCACCAAACGTTTTATTCCATTTTTTTGTTCTCAACGAAAAAACTCCATAAACGTTTTTTTAGAACGTGACCAAACGCAACCTTAGATAATTATAAGATTTTCAATAAAATTTCAAGAATCGACAAGTGTCTGGTTGCCTAGGATGAGAAACTAAGACAATCATCCATCAATTAAGGAAACATATCTACTTTTATCCTCCAAAATCCCATCATATTAGGTAGGATTTTAGAGGAAAGATAGGAAAATGATTTGACCACAGGTGGTGCTTAGAACTTTATTATCCATTGAAATAAAAAGATATGTTTTATTAAAAAAAAAAAATCTATTGTCTATAATAATTTTCTTTCTAGTTCTTTGATCCACCCCATTATACGTGGGATTATAACTCCTCCTTGCCCTTCTATTTTTGTTAGTCAGATAAATAGGCCAATGTATACATGCAAATTCGAAATCTGACCGGAAAAACCGAACCTGACAGTAGCCCAATATGAAAAATCAATCAAAAAAATAAAATAAATAAAACTGATAACTTTTTTAAATGGTTTGATTTCAAGTTGGTTTAATTCTAAATAAAATCAAACCGGACCAAATCAACCGACTGATACCCTTATTTGGAAAGGCAACGGAGAGGTGATTACATAACAACGGAAACAACAAACCGACAAACGAACGGTGGAGAGAAACAGTGAACGCAGAAGACGGAGAAGTCAAGACATGGCAACAACGAACTACAAGAAGAGGATCGTTTGTCTACGCAGGATTTGATGTTTCTGCTTCCAACATTCCCTAACTTCTCACCTCTCTTCCCCTTTTCCCAACCATTATACACCTGTTTCTCCACAATCCTCACCAGAAAGGTCTGTCCTTGCTTGCTTGCAGCATTTGATCTCTCTCTCTCTCTTTCTGAATTTGTTTGTTAGGTTTATTGCCGATTCTTTCAGTTTCTTCATATCTCTTGCGTTTACTTGATTTCTTGACTCTTTTCGATTTCCTAACGGTGTTTTATTATTTATATATATTTGTTTTCTCCCTTCTCTAACGGTTGATTTGATTTTGTTGCAGAATTTGAATGTACGGGTATGCTTTTGGTCATCTCTAATGGAAGCAATTCCAACGAAATTATTCCATTCTGATTTTGCAGTATCATTTGAAATCACAGGTCTTCTTTTGACCATTTTCAATGCATTCATCTTGATCATTGCTATAATGTTGCTGAAAAATAAAAATTCGATCCTTCTTCCCCTCTTTTTAATTCATTATTCATTCAAATGCTATTACGAAGAGTGAAAGAGAAAATTCTATCTTTTCGGATTTATCTATGAGAGGTTATTTATTAGCTTTTTTTTTTTTTTTTTTTTTCCTTTTTCTTTGAAGTTCCACGATTGTTGAACTCGTTTAACAGCTATAGTTGTTGAATTAAGTTTATATCAACATCACTTCCTTTTTATTTAGCAGATTCTTGTCATTCTTCATCAATTTAATCCACTGTCATTATTTTCCTAGGCGTATGGTTAGTCTCAATTAAATGGTTGATTATTGTCATTCTTTTGTTTCTCTTTTAGCCTGTTCTTGAGCAATCTTCCCTGCAGCCCACCTTCTACATTGTTATAGTGATTGCCTTTTTCACGAGCATTCCTGAGATCTTTTTCAAGCATACTAAGATCCGGTGCTCTTGATTATATATATGGAAAATTTTATATATGTATATATATATATATATATGGAAAATTTTATTAAAGAGAATAACAAAACAAATACATCAGAATAGCCGCAATGGCTAGCCAAGGGAAACGACCCAAACTAAAGAAACAAAACAGCCATCAGAAGGATGATACATCAAGGGGGGGGGGATCAAAGGAAAAGAAAATACGAAGGTTATATGGCCAACAACATATTAAGTTTCCCATTCCTTGGATCTATACATTTATATGTACAGATCCATGTTCTGTGAGTGTTTGTGCCCTCCCAATTTGATTTATACCCTACCAATTTGAATGAAAATTTTCATTTCTCCTGTTATCTCTTGAGGTCATTTTGAAATTGGAGTTTATTAAAAGTAAATAAGATTGTCTAATTCTTCTTTTCTATCTGCTTCTTATCTACCATATCCATATTGTGCATTTGAGCTATGTCATTTGGTGGATTCATTTTCTTTATGCTAGATACTTCTTGTCAATTTTTGTAGTTTTTTTCTGTTTTTTTATTTTCAAGAATATGTAGTGCTTTATTTGTACTTTCTTTTAGTTGGGATGAAGCTATGTTGTTGTTGAACTTTCTTTTACTCCTCGTCTATAACCAGAGATTATTTAACAACAAATATAATCATATATCCGGTGCAATATTGTTTTTGATTGGATTATTTTCTCTGACATTTCTTCTACTCCATACACATGAAATCTCATTTTTGATCGACCACCCTTCTGTTTCATTGTTAGTTTTGGAAATGAATTAGTAGTTTCCTCTTGTATTGTTACCTCTTTATTCTGCAATGTGTTTCAAATTGATTTTTATTTATTTATGCATGAGATTAAAAAAATAATAGGCTTCACCTTGAATTAAGCATCACTTTTATTGGGACTTCTTGACTTTTGGGAGTGTTTACCTATATTTGAGTTTTTTAATGTTCAGTTAAGTAACTTTTTTTTTTTTTTTTGTTTAAATAATTAGGTTGGAGATACAAAGCCATGGTATATTAGTGATAGAATTTTGATTTTGTTTCACATACAGAAGTAAAATCTTTCATGGTAAAATCCTAGCTCCCAGCCCATTTGAATTTTGTTTAACTAATTTCATTCTTCCTTTCATATTTTTAATGGGATAGCTACTTACTGGAGATAATCCACTTTATTTAGTGCTTCCTTCGATTCTGGAAAGCTGAACTGTGGGTATCCTTTCACTTCCTTTGATGCTTGTGCCTGGGAATGGGTTACTCACTGTTCTTGTGTAGAAGATGGATAAGTTGTCAAAAACGAATCAGGTCTGCTTTCATCTTGTGGTCTATTTCTCTTTAATTTTAGCAAATTTATTAGTCACTCTTCTCTGTTAGCTTTTAATTACCATAGCACCTCCATTAGTTTGACCATTACAATTTTTTTCCCTTGATTGCATCTTTTAATCTATTAAAGAAAGGGTGCTAAACCAACAAATGAGATGCAAAACAATAAATTATGATTACTAGTTTATTGTTGAAACATACCGGTTATAGGTTGTAAGACTCCCCCCTTTTTTTTTCTTTGTTCCAAAAAGCTTTCTAATGCAAGGATATTGATGGCACAGATGGAACCACTAGATGAAAGATCTGTACTTGAGTTTGAGGATGAGAGCCTTGTTAGCCCTACTTCACTTGCAAACAGGGTTCATTCTCTGAGTACAATCCAGCATGGATCAATTTCAGGAGGTCCGCAGGTTTGTGGTATTAGGTATATGAAGGACAGAGTCTTCAGGAGCCTAAAGATTGTAGTATTCACAACCAAAATCAATTTACTTATGCCTTTTGGACCTCTGGCAATTATTGTCCATAGTTTCACTGGTCATCATGTGAGTTCCACTTCTTTACATTGGTGTGCTCGGTACGTTGTCTTACATATTCTGTGTTTTGATGCGTTTCTCCAAATGGACTGTAGGGTTGGGTGTTCTTTCTCAGCCTATTGGGAATTACTCCTTTGGCTGAACGTTTGGGTTATGCTACAGAGTAAGGATTCATGTAGTCTCCCTAGTGAGATATTGTATTTTTTTGCTGGTGTTGATTTTTTTCCACAATGCAACCTGACAATGGACAAATTCCTAAAATGCTCGATTTTCTCTCTGATGCAGGCAGCTAGCATTCTTCACTGGAGCTACTGGTAAGCTTCATTTAGTGTAACTTCAAAGGATGAACTGTAGAATTATTCCCCTTTAGAGCACATCTGCTCTCTCTTGTTAATGGTTCTTTCCAATTCTTGCTATAAGCCTATAATTTCCTAGTGAAAGTGATCATTGTGGTGCATCTGTGGTTACATGATTACATCTTAGAAGTGGTTTGATGACATATTTTGTACTTTGCTTTCTGCATTTTCCTTCACATTTCTGTTTTCTTTATTTTATTTTTTATATTCTTGAGGAAGGATAAATTTCTTAGGTAAAGGTGGCAATTAAATAGGAGGGACTTCCTGGGAAATATTAGTTTTTACGTAGTTAATAATGCTACAGACCTGGCATTTGGGATAATCAAGAAGTGGTGGCCTAGGTTGGAAAACACCATCTAATACTTTTCTTTTCTAATAATGAGCTGAATTTTAATCTCAAGAAATTTGTTTTATTGTTTAATTCATACAGACACCTATGAGCACTTCAATTCCCATTAAAGTATATCTGTTAGAAACCTAGAAGGTTTCCCAGAAATAGAAGATTCATGGTACAATTCAATATGGCCCTAGTCTGCTCTTAACTTTTTTCCTTGGGTTGTATTTTTATTTAGAAGAATACAGCTTCACTTCATCTGGAGTAACCCCTATTCACTCAGTCCGCAGTCTTCACAGATGTTTTGTTGTAATCTTATCATTTCCTTTTCGGAAAAGTAGAATATCTCACATTGTGACTTCATTCTGTTCATGCATGGAATCAACTTAGTTGTTCACAGTCTATATATGTAGAGGGCCTTTGTAGACTTCTTTTAATATGTTCCATGGAAATTGCCTCTTCTCTTTGTTTTGTCCTAACAGCCCACTTTCCTGATGCCCATTGGCTGGCCCATGGTCATGATAGCTAGTGTCACTGGCTACTCAATTTTTTTCTTAATCTTTTCAAGGATCAACTCTTTGTCTAGGGTGTAGCAACCGAGAAACTTACAACCACCCCTTACACAACTTGAAGAAGAGAAAGAGAGGGAAAAACTATGGACCACGATAGGATTCAGATTACTCCTATCGTAGTCAATCCCCAATACTTATAACAAAAGGTAAATTGACCCTTAGTAGGAAACCTACTATGAGTTTATGTTTAATTACAAGGAAAGTAAATAACTAGACTAACAGAAATAGCTAAACCCAACTTAAACACAACTCTACAACTAAACATAAAACAAGGTAGGGACACTCCCTCTATCGTGGATAACCTTTAACACATATCTATATACTCCCCTTCAAATTGGAGCATATAAACCTCCCATGCCCAGCTTGGTAAATATATCACCCAACTTTCTATAGAAGAAACAAATGCAGTATCAATTATTAATGCATTACTCATAGAGTGACAATCAACTTCTATGTGTTTGGCCATCTCATGAAACACCGAGTTACTGGAAATATAAATAATAGCTTGAATATCACAAAACATTTTCATCGGTTTAGTAATTGGAAACCCAAGTCTTATAGTAATGATTTCACCCACATCAACTCCATTGCTATATGAGCCACAGCCTTATACTCAGCCTCTGCATTGGATCTAGCGACAGTTGTTTTCTTTTTTGCTTCTCCATGTGACAAGATTGACACCAATGAATATATAGTAACCTGTGGTAGACCTGTTATCACCTTCAGCACCAGCCCAATTTGTATTAGAGTACCCAACCAAATCAATATGCTGATGAGGTCAGTAAATGAGCCCCTCTCCTAGAGCCCCTTGAAGATACCTTAAGATTCGACATGCTGCCTCTCAGTGAGTCTTCTTAAGTGATTCCATAAACAGACTAATAACTCCACCGACAAAGGATACGTCTGGTATAATAACAATAAGGTAAATGATTTTCCCTACTAATCTCCTATACCAGTGATTTTCATCAAATTCTTTATCATCGCATGTTCAAACTTCTAGTGTGGATCCATTGGAGTCCAACTATTTAGAAGCAAACATACCAATTTCAAAGAAGAGGTCTAACACATGTTTTCTCTGTGACAGACTAATTCTTTTCTTACTTTGAAGCACTTCAATACCAGGAAAATACATGAGGAACCCAAGTATTTTATATGAAAATGTTGTAGTAGATAAGATTTCACCTTTGTATTCTCAGATGTGTCATGCCAAATATAATAATATCATCAACATACACCACCATACAATCACCCTAGAATCCTGATGATGAACATGCACAGAATGATCATAATAACACTGTGATTATCTGCACCTTTTAACATTAGAATTGAATTTATCGAACGAGGCTCCAGGTGATCATAAATTGTCGTGTAACAAACTCTGTGAGTATTCTCCCCTTGAGCAACATACCCTGGAGGTTGCTCCATATACACCTCTTTATGTAGATTACCATATAAGAGTGCATTATTGATATCCAATTCATACAGAGGCTTGTCTAAATTCATAGCTAAGGAAATAAGCACACGAACCGAATTTATAATGCCTGTGCTCATGTCTAGTTTTTACTTATACCTATGTATCTAAGTTTACCAGGTATGACATCTCTAGAGTTGCTTTTAATGTATTGAATTGGAACATGCAGTTGGGGGTCTTTTGAATGCAACATTTGGAAATGCAACAGAATTGATAATATCAATTTATGCACTGAAAAATGGAATGATGCGTGTGGTTCAACAGTCACTACTAGGATCCATTTTGTCAAACATGTTACTGGTGCTTGGTTGTGCATTCTTCAGCGGTGGGATTGTTTTCTGTAAGAAGGAGCAGGTGTTTAACAAGGTTAGCATATTCAATTTCTCTACGTTTTTATTTTCTCCAGCATACTTCTTGTTGCAATTCCTGAAAGATGTAATGGTTATACCTTTAATACTTGATGAGCAGGCAACAGCTGTAGTGAATTCGGGGTTGCTGTTGATGGCAGTCATGGGCCTAATGTTTCCAGCTGTCCTCCACTACACACACACTGAGATACAGTTTGGAAAGTCAGAGTTAGCCCTTTCAAGGTTTAGCAGCTGTATTATGCTTGTGGCATATGCTGCTTATCTTGTTTTTCAGCTTAAGAGTCACAAGAATCTATACACGCCAGTCGATGAGGTTGGTCTCTTCAAAATTTCCAGACGTATGCTATGTTTGTTCTTGTTCTATAACTATAACCTGCTAATTATTTTGTATGTTTATGCCTTTATGGATGCTGATAATATATTTTTCATAATTGTTTGATAATTTCCTACTTGTCCAATTTTATTTGTATATGTTATTCATGGGTGGATTTCAAATTGATGAACTTTGACCTAGGGGGGAACTTCAACTGAGGGGAGCTCTGATGAAGAAGTTCCAGAGATCTCTAAGTGGGAGTCAATAATATGGCTTTCAATTTTGACTGCTTGGATATCAATCCTCTCTGAGTACCTAGTTGACACCATAGAGGTAACATCCTTCATTCACCATCCATTCTAACCCCCTTCCCCCACTTCTTGATTGATTAATTGAAGCCTTCAACAAGAAACTTTATATTTCCTTAGCACAACACATCTGTGAATTATTTACTATATTATCTCTTTTTGAGCACTATATTCCTTATAGCTTGGTATTTTCTCCTTTATGTGTCCCTAAATTTGTGGGGAGGATCTCATTTACTTTCTATTTCTCTTGAAAACAAGGAAAGTCAGTGTAATAAAACTTACTTTGGTTTAGCATCTCTCTCTCTTGATTGCGTGCTTTTCTGGTTGAGTTGCTTTTGCAGGGTGCGTCTGCTACATGGAAAATTCCAATTGCATTTATTAGTGTAATCTTACTCCCTATTGTAGGGAATGCTGCAGAGCATGCGAGTGCCATTATGTTTGCTATGAAAGACAAGCTTGTAAGCACTCGTATGGATGGAAATTTCCAACTCATTCATGTTACTATCAAATTTCTTATATATTTTTCTGCAGGATATTTCCGTGGGAGTTGCAATCGGGTCGTCCACCCAGATATCCATGTTTGGGGTAGGTACTAAACTAAACATAAGAGCCTGATCATGCTGTTAGTGTAGTGACAGAAATCCCCTGCATTCAACCTAAGATGTAGCCATTTCTCATCCAACTCTTATGATATCAACAGCAAGATCGTAAGGCCTCTAAGCAAACATTGTCAGAAGCATCTATAGTATTGTTAGAAGTAAAGTATCAACTTTAATATGTAATCCTTATGAGTGATACCAATTTGACATAATAATGTAGCCTAAGAGGCTTAAACACCTGTAATTGAATTTCCATTCCTTTCTCTGTCCTTTTCCTTTCAAATTCTGTTTATTTTCTGTAGCCTTTGGTCGAGAATGATCAACCCATTGTGGTTTCAGTTGAATAAACTCAAACTTTAGGTGGCTGCATTGAGTCAAAAGTGTTTTCCATTGGCTTTTGGTAAGCTTCAAAATGAATTTTGAGATTGATTACATGAAGACTGAATTTTGAGGTAGGCAATTTCTACTCTTTACACAGCATTTAGGGTTTCACTTTCATTCTTTCTAACCAAACAAAACTGACGGTCCATAAACTATCTTCCAGAGATTATAAATAGTTCATATAAAACCCAAAACTAGCCCCATAAGAAAGATCAATGTGAACTTAATTTGGATAAAGCATGGAATACATCCTTAGTGGTGTCCATACTGGAAGTGTGATGCATCTATGAAGTTAAAAATTATGATTTGTATATATTTTATTTCTTTTCCCCTTTTATTTTTATTTCATTGTTGTTTTCTAGCTCATTGTTTTAATTCTTTTTGTAAGTATATTTAGAAGTTACTTTGATGTTACTGCAGATTCCCTTTTGTGTGGTCATAGGATGGATCATGGGCCTCCCTATGGACTTGAACTTTCAACTTTTTGAGACGGCCACGCTTTTTATAACAGTTTTGGTTGTAGCCTTCTTGCTGCAGGTTTGTCTGTTCTGAATTTAAGAAATAAAATTTTCTTTACATTGATAGTAACTGTTCATTGTCCGGTAACTTAAGCAGTGGTTGTTTCTTATAGAAAATAGTCAAATTCTACTTTTCTAGCTGTAAATGACCAGCTTTAAGAGTTCATTCCCTTGGCTGGTTCTTTGCTCTTTGTATTGGTTACACTATTCAAGCCAGCAAATTGTTATCCCCAACTACTTGTGGCCAGTTCCCAAAGGCTCTTTCTGGGTGATATTTTCTTTTGAATGATAAACCCTAGTTCCTTCTATTATTACATTGAACATATTCAATTTTGGTCCCTCGTCCTCCTCCTGGAGCCTTTCAATTTGCACCATAGCACTCCTCACTAGTGTAGTCACTGTTTACAAAATTTTTCTATTAGTGATCAAGTAGAATTCCTATTTGGGTTCATTTGTAATCCCACATTTTTTCTTCTTCCATATTTATGAACCTGCCACCTGCATTTATGCCCCAAACGTATCTATAGATTTAAAATCGGTGCTTTAAACATCTATGATCAGCAGGAAAGTATAAATTTAAGGAAGAAAAAAATGTTATATCTACATGAGTACCTAAGACGTTTTGTCCTTGATGAAAATAGCAACATCTCACTTCTTTGTACAAGAAAAGAGGGGACAATAAGTAGAAACACTATAGGTACTTGGCGATTTGGTCTTTTGATGCTTACACAAAGAGGTCAAAAGATGTAGATGTTAATTGTGGTCTTTTGGTGCTACTTGTAGTTGTGGATCACAATAGGGCTAGATTAAAGGAATGTTGCCTTCTCAATGCATAGATGTTTATAGTGCCATTTGTTCATTATTGTCCATGATGTGGGTGATGTTAGGATGATAATTTTAGGAACATTCTATGTGATTCATGGATATATTTCAAAAATTGAATATTTATAAAAAATTAGCCGATACAGCTATATTGGAGTTATTTTCTTTTGTCAAATAAGTTTGGATATTCAGTGCAAAATTGCAGATCTTAGGCAGATCTCCAAAATATTGTGTTTTCTCGTCCTTTTTTCCCCCTCCCCAAAAATTCAAGGGTACTTTCCGGACTCATGGACTGTGTGCTTCATGTTCTTACTTGCAGGAGGGAACTTCTAACTACTTTAAAGGGCTAATGCTCATTCTTTGCTATCTAATAGTTGCAGCTAGTTTCTTTGTACATGTAGATCCTACTTCAGTTGGTGAGTTCATTTTCAAGATTAAGTATCAAATACCATTTAGATAATTTGAATATTAAATCATTTTTAATGTTTTCTGGATCTTTTACCGTTACTATTTTCGATCTTCTCATGAAGTTTAGGTATATGTTGATGATGGTTTTGCATGGAAATGTCAT
>NW_024869084.1:0-12382 GCF_013358625.1 Macadamia integrifolia
AAGTAGAGTAACCCTTGTAAGAGTGACTCTCTGGTTAAGTAGGGAAGCTCATATTATGATGCATCCCTCGGGCTAAGTAGAGAAACCTACTTGTGAGTTTCTCTCTAGCTTTATCCCCTTTCTTTTACTTTATTTTTATTTCAGCATTTTTTTTTCCTTTATTTTTTTTTTTTAATTGCGTGGGTTGTTTATTTTCAGTTATTTATTTATTTAATTTTAATTGCGTGGCTTGTGTTTTTAAATTCTTAGATGACGAATGGTTAGGACGTTATTTTAGGTACATATGTTTAGGACCGTAATTAGAATTAGATCACAACCATTAATCAGTTCACTTTCGCATTATTAAAAGAAAAAAAAAATAAAGTGGTTGCTCTCCCTGTGTTCGACCCGTAGCTACACCGATCCGTACGCTTGCGGTTACATTTTAAAATCTCAAATAATGATTTAATAAAGTATTGTCCACAGGGACGTGTTTCTTGTGATGTGTGTGAGCATGCCAAGCGCACTCGGTCTTATTCTCACCCAAGTGATAATAAAAGTAATTTACCTTATTCTATCATCCATTCTGATTTATGGTGTCCTATTATTGCTCGGGGTGGGTATCGTTGAGTTATTACTTTTATTGATAACCACACTCGCTTAACATAGGCTTATCTCCTTCGCACAAAATTTGAAGCATTTTGATGAGCACAATAATGTGTGAAATCTTAGGGATATAAGTGTACATTTTGCCCCACTTTGGATAGTACTACTTTTATTTTTCTTTTTTTTTTTTTTTTTTGTTTCCAAGTCTACAAGAGAAAGTGCTTAAAGTGAATCAAGAACCAGTCAAAGGTGGGACCCACTCATTAGTACCACATCCTCTCTCCTACAAAATCCTAAAGATTATTTTCTCTCCTTGCCACCTCACAAGATCTTGAAGATGCTATGCAGAGATTCCTTTCTGATTTAATCAAGATTGCAAAATATTGGTGAATATTGTAAGGAAATAATAGAATTTGTTAATTTTGGAAACAGATTCTCTCTTTCCTCAAACAATATCTCAGAGAATGAGGATTTTTACCCAGATTTAATTTTATTTTTTTTTCTTTTCTTAAAGAAGACTTGTAGAAGGAAGGAGGCAAGAAAAAAAACCCTATAAAAGCCCCTTCCTCCCCCCCCCTCCTATTTTATTATTCCCCTTAGTTTATTTTCTAGTTTATGCTTAGTTTTCTTCTCTCTCTCCCTCTCTCACTCTTTAGTTTTAGTTCTTCTCTATTTTTGCTTCAATCACTTTTGTAATAGTTTTTTATGTCAATTAATGCAAGCACTCTTTTATTCTTATTCAGCCTTTTATGTTTATGATTTATGCAATTGAGTTGTAATTTTTAAAGTTATAGTTCTAGGCTTAGATCTAGGTGAAAAGATCACAAGCCGTGGAGCATCTTTTTTTTCAAGTTCAGTTTTTTTTGTTTCAAGATTTGTTTTCTCTAGTACTAAAAATTTCAGATTTGGTTTATTCCAGATATGATTTTTAGTACTGGTAGTATCTCTAATCACCCAAGCTTTCAAGTTCAAGGGTTGAATTTCAAGTAAGTAGGCTCCTTCAATAGTCTTCTCTCCCCCCTCTCATTCTCTCTTATGACTATCCTTTCTTTCTTAATTTAGGATTTTAATTTCAGTCGTTACATTATTGTTATCCCTTTCCCCCAAGGTTCATGGCTAGTGTATGTGTTGGCTTTGCCCCTCCTAGCCATAGAACCATCAATTTATTGTTTTTATTTTAGTTGTCTCCCTTTCCCTAAAGCCAAGAAGAATAACCCTTATAAGAGTGACTCTCTGGTCAAGTAGGGAAGCTCATATTATGATGCATCCCTCGGGCTAAGTAGAGAAACCTACTTGTGAGTCTCTCTCTAGCTTTATCCCCTTTCTTTTACTTTATTTTTATTTCAGCATTTTTTTCCTTTATTTGTTTTTAATTGCGTGGGTTGTTTATTTTCAGTTATTTAATTATTTAATTTTAATTGCGTGGCTTGCGTCTTTAAATTCTTAGATGACGAATGGTTAGGACGTTATTTTAGATACATATGTTTAGGACGGTAATTAGAATTAGATCACAACCATTAATCGGTTCACTTTCGTATTATTAAAAGAAATAAAAAAATAAAGTAGCTGCTCTCCCTGTGTTCGACCCGTAGCTACACTGATCCGTACGCTTGCGGTTATATTTTAAAATCTCAAACACATTTCTTTGTTTCCAAGTGTTCCATAATATGGTTCAGACCCAATTTGTTGTGCAAGTTCAGGTGTTGCGCAGTGATAATGGCAC
Source organism: Macadamia integrifolia (assembly GCF_013358625.1). NCBI lineage: Eukaryota > Viridiplantae > Streptophyta > Magnoliopsida > Proteales > Proteaceae > Macadamia > Macadamia integrifolia. The sequence goes on from NW_024869084.1 coordinate 2,309, forward strand.
TGAGTATGACAATGTTCATACTCCAGAGCATAATGGTAATCCTAAGAGAAAAAATCAGCATCTTCTTGATGTTGCTCGGTCTCTGCTGTTCACCACTTATGTCCCCAAATTTTACTGGGGGTATGTTGTTCTCACTGATGCCTTCCTCATCAATAGGGTCCCTTCTACTGTTTTCGATTTCAAGACTCCAAGCAGCAGGCTTCCCGATCCTCCTATTGCCGCTCATCTCCCTCCCCAGATCTTTGGGAGTCTTTGCTTTGCCCACAACTCCTCTCCTCAGCATTCTAAGCTGGATCCTTAAGCTTTCCGATGTGTCTTTCTTGAGTACTCCACCTCCCAAAAGGGATACCATTGCTATCACCCTCCACCCGGAAGTTATTTGTCACCATGGATGTTACTTTCCATGAAGACAAACCCTTTTATCCAACATCTCTTCAAGAGGAGAATTACTGAGGAAGAAATGCCTTCAAATATAGTTTCTCCAATCCTCTCATCATTGATACTATTCATCTTCAGGGGGAGAACGCTTAAAGTCCTTTGATTAGTAGAAAAGAACTCATAATTTATTCTCACCACAAAGAGAAAGTTGCTCCTACCTTACCAAGTCCTCCTACCTTACCCTGAATCAGCTTCAGAGAACACAGAAGGTAACTATGCTCCTCCTCCTTTTGCTCATGATGATCGTCCCATTGTTATCTAAAAGTTGATTAGATCTTGTATCCAACACCCCATTTCTAACTTTATTTCCTATAAATCTTTGTCCCCCACCTATTGTGTTTTTGTTTCCTCTTTACCTTCTGTGTCAGTTCCACAAGGCTGGAAAGATGCTATTACTGACCCTAAATGGAAGACTGTTATGATAAAGGAAATGCAAGCCCTGAAGAAAAATAATTCTTGGGAGCTTGTCCCTTGTCCTAAGGGAAAGAAACCTATGGGGTGCAAGTGGCTGTTCACAGTTAAACAGAATGCAGATGAAACCATTTCTTGATATAAGGCAAGGCTAGTTGGCAAAGGACTCACTCAAACCTATGTCATTGACTACCAAGAAACCTTTGCCCCAGTTGCCAATATGAATTCTGTACGAGCTCTTTTATCATGTGCAACAAACCTTGGGTGGAATCTCCAGTAGTAGATGTAAAAAACACCTTCTTGAATGGTGATCTTGAGGAAGAAGTCTATATGGATATTCCTCTTGGCTTCGATTCTTCCACTACTATTTGTAAGTTGTGCAACCTCCAGAAATCTCTCTATGGTTTCAAACAATCTCCCAGTGCCTCGTTTGAAAGATTTCAGAAGGCGTTGCTAAAGTTCGGGTTCAAACAGAGTAGTGCGGATCACACCCTATTTGTCAAACATAGAGAGGCCAAGATGATGATATAGTGTTCACCAGTGATGATGAAGCAAAATCGCCTCCAAGGATTTAAGAAACCTAAAATATTTCTTGGGGATTGAAGTAGCTCGATCCAACAAAGGGATCTTCATCTATCAACAAAAGTATATCCTAGATCTTTTTTAAGAGACTGGGATGCTTGGTTGTAAGCAGGCCTAATCTCCCATTGAGGTTAATCACCAATTCAGCAATACTGGAGGTGAGTCTATAGCAAAGGAACAATATCAACGCCTTATAGGAAGACTCATATATCTGTCTCACACAAGGCCTGACATTGCTTATGTAGTGGGTGTTGTTAGTCATTTCTTTCACGACCCAAGGACTGTTCGACTTTAAGCAGTGTACAGAATTCTCTGGTACCAAAAATCAGCACCAGGAAAGGGTATCTTATTCTCAAACAATGGAAGCCTGAAGTTAGAATCCTTTGCTGATGCAAATTGGGCCGGTTCCATTGACGAAAGGTGTTCTACCTCTAGTTACTGTGCCTTTCTTGGGGGAAATCTTGTCACCTGGCTAAGCAAGAAACAACATGTAGTCTCCAGATCCAATGCCGAGGCTGAATATAGATCAATGGCACATGGTGTTCGTGAGCTCATTTGGTTGAAAAAGCTAATCAGTGATCTGAAGTTGACTCCTAAGGGACCTATGAGGCTCTACTGCGACAACAAGGCTGCAATCAGTATAGCCCATAATCATATTCACCATGACAGGACCAAGCATGTTGAAATTGATCGGCATTTCATCAAAGAAAAGATCCAAGATGGACTGATCTGCACTCCGTTTGTTACCACAGAGAACCAACTGGCACATATTTTTACCAAGGGTATATATGCTAAATCCTTTCATCCATTAATTTCCAAATTGAGCATGTGCGATATCTATGCACCAACTTGAAGGGGGAATGTTGAGATATGGTTCAGTTCGGTTTATTTCTTGGTTTATTTCTTTATTCCTGTAATGTGTCCAGATTCATTGTACATACATGCTCCACATGTAGCACATGCTAGATAAACCATGCCTTATTTGTAATTCAACTTAATTAGAAATAAAGTGGTGGCCTTTGTCACTCTGACAAGCCAGTTTTCTCCTCTCCTTCTTTATTTTCTACTCAAACTACATAAAAAGAGTTCAGGTTCGAATTCCATAGATAATATAGATGGGATTCTCTATAATGATAGAGAAATGAAAGACTTCCTTATGATTCTTATTTTATGTGCTTGGTACTCTTTAACCTGTCGAGTCATTAATATGAGTTTATTTATAAAAATATTGCATGTCTAAATTTCAAATCAGTACCAAAAGAAATGCTCACTAATTTATTAACGCAGATGGAAATTGACAGTATCAGGTTGGTTGCACACTGAGAGTGCCAGCTTACTACTCAACCTGGATCCAAATGAAACACAAACCAGGTTACAATTAACCCTAACCCCAACACAATAGAAGACCCAGAAAAAAGGAAAGATGAAAGATTCTAGTGTCCTCACTGAGCTTCATAAAAATTACAATTGAAAAGCCCTAACCCTAACACAAAACCCAATTTGAAGTTATTAGCCCATCTAACAACAAAGAAGAAAACGACGTAAATCAGGCAGTGGGGAAAGTCAGGCCAACAATCACCATCCTCATCTAGGAATGGATAAATGAGAAGTACCGATAGTTACATTACAAGTCTTCCTCAAAAGAGTACCAAAAGAATGAAAAACAAACAAAAACAATATAATATAGGTACTCAAAAGTGTACCACCGGAATGAAAAACAAACGAAAACCACGTAATCTATTACTATATTTGAAAGAGTCAAAATTGTAGCCAATTGACAAGGATCTATACTCAAAGAATAGTTTAAAATAGGGAAAATTGGAAGATTCCTAATAGCAATAGGAATAGGGGTAAAAAAGTAATATCCAACCATAAAATAGGGTTCAGAAATTAGGATAATAAAGCAGAAACAATCTCTGATTTCAAGAGTTAACTAGAATCAACAAATGGAAGTAAAATAGTAACTATTTGAACACAAAACAGTAACTTTTTTCCAGATCTTGAGAAAGGAAGGGTAGAATTGGTATTTTGCAAATACCTCAAGATCAAACCATCAAAAAGGGCCCAGATTTGATCGATCTCCAAATTAGGGTTCTTGAATGCCTGGTCAAAATTTGAATTTGATCGGATGGCTGAATTGCTTAATCCGAAAAAACATGTGACATCCATCATTTGAAAAGACTTGAAGAAATTCAAGGAAAACTTGAAGAACAATACTTCTTGTTGGATAAAAAGATGATGAAACAATAAGAATAATGGAAAATAACATCCGGGGTGGTTTGATTTGATCAAACACCAACCTACCTTGATCAAACACAAGGGATCTTAAAAAATGAAGAGGAACCAATTTTCATTAATCAAATTCATGTACAACGATGGCCCCCCTTAAAACCTTATATAGAAAACTCAAAAATTGACTCAAACACTAAAAATGAAAGGCCAAACCCAATCCTTAACCAAATAGAACACCTAAACTGACAAGGAAACTAACTCAAAAACATTGTCAAAACTTTAAGTCCTAACATGCCTATGACTCAAGTTTAATTAAAGACAATAAAAGATTCACTTAAATTGAATCGACATTGGACCAACATGGATCATGGTTCAATTGAACTAAACCAAGGATTTAAAAGCATGAAATAGAACTAAGTATAAGAACTAGAAATCATCAACAAGGTTAGGCCACATGCTGGCCACACTTGTTGGCCTTCTTCCTAGGATGTAGGTCTTCAAATGAGCATCACCATGTCATAGCAATTTTTATGAATTTCTTCAAATAAAAAACCAAAAAAAAGTACAGATGACACCTGGAGATACAGATAACACTGCATCAATCAATCAGCCATTAAAACCTTATCCAACCAATTTGTGTTCTATTCAACTGGGATGTAGGTCCCTGAAAAGTATGGCTACTCAACAGAAGCAGGTGGTTTCTACTAAACCATCAGTATTACAATTGATAGAGGATGGAATGCAACTTTTACCAATGGTGGGCCTGGATATGATACCTCAAGGCTAGTACTCGAACAACTAAGCACGTTCTAATCCACAGTATGATACCATTAATACAAAAATGAAAACAAGCACTGAACAAAGAAGTGTCTATTATGCAACCAAAGTTACCTGTTTTAACACCAAAGGTAATTCTTGAGCTCGGGCCGGAACCTCATTGTTTGCAACTGCATGATCAATACCTCTGTATTCATCATAGGAAATCTTGTCAAGTAGGGCAACGAAAACAAGATAAGATGCATAACTAGTTGAATTAGTCACTCACTAAGATCAGGATCATATTATCATTTGTAATAAATACAATTAAGGACTACAGAACAAAGTAAAATAAATTCGAGATTCACTAACAAAATATGCAGGACTACACAAAAGAGTAGCAATGGAAGCATTATTCAATTTTACACACAGAAAAAGGTATCAGCAATAAGAAATTGACTAATTCATATGCTAGAGAGAGTAGAGAAGAAAGTTTACTTATTACATGGAAGCATTATTCAATTTTACACACAGAAAATGGTATCGGCAATAAGAAATTGACTAATTCATATGCTAGAGAGAGTAGAGAAGAAAGTTTACTTATTTACACAACCGTGCATGTCTTTGTCTGCATAAATGCTTTTTTTTAAATAGCTGAAGGCATGTGCTTTACACATGGCCCTCATATCAGTTATCTTACTGGAAACCATTTGCCTTTGCAAATGGCATAAAATGGTACATTTAGATAATATAGAGTTCAGGTTGCTTCTCTACTACACTCATAGAACGAGTCTTATTAAGGCATTTGTTGGTGTAGTGGCCTTTCTCGCCACAGTTATCGCAAATGATGTTTTTCACCCAAACACATACTTTGTTTGCTTCTGGCTTCTTTTCTTCCATTCTACGAGATTCAGGCTTCTTTTCCTCCATACATGGTGGAGGCCTATAAACTGAAGGAGTCTAGATCATACTTCTCCAATAACTGGACTTCTCTTCGACTGTCTTGGCATTAATTGCTGCCATATCAACGGAATTGAAATCGGTGTTAGCCAATCTAGTCGGATCTCAGTACTTAACCCGCTGATATACCTAATAACCCATTGTTGATCCGTCTCCTGAAGTCGACACCTTAAAGATAGTTTGTGGAACTCGATTGTGTAGGCATCCACATCCTTGTTGCCTTATTAAAAATTAAGCAATTTATGAAATATCACCTTCTCATTATTAGGAGGAACACACTTATCAGTCAGAATTTGCTTCATAACCTCCCAATTGGTAACAAGTTCAAGTGACTAACAAACCTGGACTATAGTATACATCACGTCCCCATAAACATGCATACCCAATAAACTTTGTGAGTCTAAGTTCACATTCTTTTTGTCTGAAAGGGATTTATAAGCAAATATCCTCTCAACCATGGTAAGTCGGTCAAAAAAAAATTTCAGGTCCCTTTTCACCACTAAACGCTAGAACCTCAACTTTGATGCCATAGTCTCTGTCAAAAAAATTCCGTGTGACATCCTAGGGTATAACAATATCACTTTGCAGTCTATGAGGTGTATCTTCAATCCATAGGCTATGAAATTGAGGAGGTGGTGCAGATGGTCCTTCATCAGCTTGTTTTTTGAACCTATCCATAAAGACAAGAATCTTAGTGAGCACCTTGAGTCTCGTCCATGAACTTGTCATAATTTGCCTCAATCCTCTCATGCATAGCATCAGTTTTTTGTTGATTCTCAAATACCTCACGATATAACTTGTGCAATTCACCATTTGTGATGTGACTAGCCATGCTTGGGAAATTGCAGATTATTCGCTCTAATACCACTTGATGCAGATCTGGGTTCCAAAAAAAGGGAACCGGATCGCTTATGGGCCCCCAACAAAGCAATTAATTCAATCTTAAACAAATCAAAGGCGATCTTGTAATTTCTATCGCAATTTATAACCCCTTTACAGTGAAATAAGTGACATGGGACAAAACAAGAATTAAAATTAAGTAAAGGGAGGTTCTAGAAATTAAATTCAGACTAAAGATAATTTCAAAGCAAAACTTCAAGAAGCAGGGGACTTGTGAAAATAACAAAATATCTTACCTTATGTGAAATTTCCCAAACCTGGTCACCCTCAACCTCACGATACAACAGAACCATTAGCTAAACTGGTTCGATTTCAATTGGGATGCCCTTCTCGTAAGAACCCCAATCAAGATGGAAACTCAGATTGAAGTTGTTAACCCCTTGGACTCTGAAAACTAACCAGTACCCATCCAGATTATGAAATATTAAGCTTGAGATTAATCTCTAAAGCAGAACCTGGCGGAAGTTTCAATTGCAGGTATGAATTCAAGTTTGATGCACTCATACAGTTAACCTTCAGGACCATATTGCACAGGACAAATCGCTCACAGAAGAAAGATCTCCGCACAAGGTTTCAGATAGAAAGAACATCAAGCAAGAGAGATCTAGTTCACTCTTGCGGAACTCAATCTGACGTCAAAACAGAGCATCGGTAGTTGCAGGAACAGAGAAAACAAGGAAACACCGGAATGGGAAGAAGAATAGAAAAACGAAGGGGGAAAAGAGGAATCATACCTGAACAAAAGGGAGGAAGAGAAGATCAGAGGGGGACCTAGAAGTAGGCACAGTTCACGGAAGCCATTGGTTCAACCCAAAGTAACTTTTCATTCAATTCTCAAAATTAAAAACTGTCTTTCTCCACCATGTTGCATGGCTATGTAAAGGGAAATCAAAGTGTAACAATGGAAACCAACCTAAATTAGAAACTGAAATCTAAATAACAATTGAATCTCCCTACTAACTTGACCGACACCCTACTCTAAAAATAAATGACATAGATAAAAACCAAATAACAAAATTAACACCAAGGAATCCCACGCCCAACTGCATCAAGGTCTGAACTGAGATAGGAGGGGAAATGAATGGCCGGCAGGCCCACATCTTAGCACACCACAGCAAAACCCAAAATAAATTCCCCAATTCATACAATTTCTGATACCCATCATTGGGTTACATACATATATAAAGATAAAAACTTCTAATTACAGAGATACAAATCAATTAGGAAACTAAAACTGAAACAAGACTCCTACGTATCTACTTCCCTAATATATCTCCATATAAAATAAAACTCAAATTATATAAATAACCCCTAAATATCCTAGTGGACCTAACCATATTTGAATCTGATTTGTCACGGTCAGGGATTCCAAAAGAGTTTGCCCCAGTCCATGAACTGCTGCTGCATCAACCCGAGAAGGGAAACAAGTAATAATGATGACATCACTGGTCTGGCAAAGAAGACGCACAAAGTCTGAAACCTTGTCATTTGACTAATCTAAAGAGATGCTCACACATGGGATTCAATTGAATTAGGTGCTCAATGTCAATCCAAACCATGGTCCTCTTTTATAAGACTATATAAGTCCAAGGACCCAATTTTGATAAATTCATTCATCTTTCATCTTTCACCTTTCACCTCTCACTTTTAATATTGCATCTTTCATCTTTCATTTGTCATGTCACATCATTAATATGTTTGGATCCATGTAGCCGACCTCATTAAGTTGGGATAAGGCTTAGTTTGTTGCTGTCGTTGTATACAGCCATAAGGCACTATGAATTGCCTTCCATTGCTAATCTCTCAAAATGAAGTCAAAGTGAAAGGTCAAGTTTTAGGCCTTGTACAACAGCCAAGATATCTAATCCCCCTCTTCCACTGATCTAGAGAAAGCATAAATGGTGAAGCCTACAAAGGACAAAGGGATCGGGATTAATGATCAAAGAATGATCTGATTCAGAAAGCAAACTGGCCAATCAAAGGTTTTTCCTTGCCTAAAGTTAGCTTGCATAGGCAGATCCTAGCTGAGATAACTAAATTCAGATAAGAGAATCATACACTCCTACTGGATCCAAAGCTAAAGCTTCTATTTATTTTTTCTTTTATTTTCTTTTTTTCCCTCTTTTTTTTTTGTTTTTTTTTGGGGGGGGGGGGGGGTGGAGGGGAGGGGGTCTGAACCAATTATTGTTCTACATGGGTTGTTTTCCATACAAAAGGAAAAGAAATCTCATGAATTCCACAATCAATTTACGTTCAAGCGATCCATGATGTCATAGAATCTCATCAACTAACCATCTCCTTTCTCCTCTTTGGCGCCAGAGGTATGGTGCCCTCCTCCTAAAAAGACATCAAAGTTCAACTTCAAATTTTGATGCAAACTCTCTGGGTGACCGCTGATCAAAAAAATATTAAAGCCGTCTCCAGGGATATCAAGGATGACATGAGGGACCATTGGGATGACAGTGCACTCGTTTTTATTCAGGTCTGATGTTTCTCTTGGATTTCATAAAGCAAAGTTCAAGTACTTTAAATTTGGAGGCTGGGGAGGGTGACAAAGCTTTGATCACCAACTAGAGGAAGGACCACAAGATCAATTATTTGCATGTGCCAGGATATATGTAGATTTTGTCTTAATTTTTTGTATTTTGTACTGCACACTCTCCTTGCCTCTCCTAATATAATCCATTAGTCAATGGAATAAGTACTAGTATTGAGGTAGAATGGATAGAAGGAATCCCAATGCACCTGTAATCTATAACAAGTGATCCATACCACGTTAAGTTAGACTTCCTTCACCAGCAGAAAAACTCACTGGTCTCCCGCTTAAACATCAATATTGACAATATCAAGGGTACCAATAAACAAAGCAGTCCAAGTTTCCAGTTTGCACTTTGCACCCGATATCATATTGGATAAATGACGGGACCGACCAATTTGATCACCCAATTGGTATTGAAAAATTCACAAAAACCTGGAGCCACTCATTAGTCATGTTTACTTCAAAACAAAAATCTGTACTTCTATATAGTGGTTTCTTTGTAAAATTATTGAAGTTTACATGCTCAACATTGATGGGAAGCTAGACCTAGATTGCTGGTCTTTGGTAACCACCCATGCCACACATCTAGGTTACAGTAATATATTTATCAATCTTATAAAAGCGATAATCTAAAGAAATAGTTTCCTTTTCTAGCAGTAATAGACATATTTTCAACCTCTAAGTCTCTAACACAAAGCAAATTCCCCATAATGATTTCACAACCATTAATAAGAAAAAACTGTAACACCAGTGTTGCTGCCAAAAATCCGTATGAGCTGACCCTGCACAAGCACAGACGGCAGAGGCCCGGAGCTTTGTCCGGAGTTAGTCCTCCGACGCTCAAGTTAGGGATTGGCCGCACAGTTTTTGTTATAGGAGTAATGGTGTGGGTATTGATGCTTACCTTTCCCTTTCTTCTGGGCCTTCTTATATAGCTCTTAGGGTTTAGGGTTTCCCCTTTCCTAGGAGGAGTCTTCCTTGAGTCTACCTCCTTTCCTTTTAGAGTCGTACTCTGATACGTCCTACCCCTTCGTGGGGGATATTCTCTTCACGCGGTTGACGTGGTAGAGTCCTGGCAGCCTCTATCAGGTGGGTGACACGTGTCCAGGTTGGCAACGCGTGTCCTTTCCCTACTGGATAGTCAATTTGGCCATATCAGGAGCCCCCTTACTCCCGTCAGGAGACTCTTCCTGTGGGAGTAATCAAATTTTTCGTCATCTTTTATCCTCCCTTTTTTTTTTTTTTTTTTTTTTTTT